>NC_136486.1:102150792-102160792 GCF_053919585.1 Euprymna scolopes | reverse complement strand
TTCTGCGACTTCCAATGTAAGACCCAGTTTTACTGAAAAGAGTTTCTTTTCATTTTCTGGCGATATTAAATTATAGGAATTAGTCTCTCGTGTAAAGAAAAAGTATGTTTGATTTTATTGATAGCTCTAGTAAAGTTTTAAATCTATGTGTTTTCGATATTGGCATGAATTTCGAATATGATTCCTAGATCGCGTCTTTGAAAACATGATTTCATAATGTTAATTTAAGAATTTTCGAAAACTAATTATGCTATGCTGTATCTATATATTAATATGATAGTGTGTTATTTTCTGTGCCACGTTTAAATCCAGGTCGTTTAATTGTTATGCACTTCCATTTCTTGTAATAAATAATTTTATCAGGACTTTTTCATAAGCTTTGCTTTTGGTTCCATTATAGCTGATGGCACCCACGTCATTTATTTTTTTATAAATAATTTACCAAGAATTGTTCATAATTTTTGATTTCGGTTTCGATTATAGCTGATGGCATTTAAGTCATCTAATTTTATAAATAATTTACCAAGAGTTCCTCATAAGTTTTAATTTCGGCCTCGATATTGGCTAATGGCACTTTAATAATATTTTTTAAAATAATTTTATCAAGAATTCTTCATAAGTTTTTGTTTCGGTTTCGATTATAGCTGACGGAACTAAATTATATATATATATATGTAAGTTTGAGATTCGGTTTTGATTCAAGCTGATGCACCCTAGTCATATAGATATATTTTTTATTTTTTAAATCGCACCTTTATAATATACTAAACTACCCGTGACCCGTTGCGTCAGTATGTTATATTAGCTATGGAATTAATGTATGAGCGTGACACTTGTGACGTAAAGAAAGTAGTTTTTCTGATATAACAGAAACATTACTATGAAAGTATATCTTTTAATTTAAACGGGAAAAACCCCTTGGGAGGCTGAAAATGTACACAGTAAAACAATACGTTTTATTGTCGCGTTGATTATTTATTTGTGACGCAGATTTTCAAAAAACATATTTTCGGGTTATTTATTTATGTTGGTAGTGTAGAAGAAAATGTATGAATGTTTTTTAAGAAAGGTGTATTAAAAAATGGAGAATAAATTTTAAAAAAGTAAGGCGGTTGGTAAATCGCCATTGTAAAATGCTCTCATTGGTTGTCAACGGGTTAAAGTAGATTTATTTGTAAAAAAATTCGTTTAAATAACTTACGCGTAATACGGAAATGAACGATGTAAAAAAATGTAGAAAGTATTAACAATTATTCATTTAGATAATTTAAACGCGAAAAAAAAATTGGGACGCTACAAACGTACACAATAAAACAATACGTTTTATTGTCGCGTTGATTACTTATTTTTAATGCAATTTAAAATTATTTTCGGGGTTATTTATTTATGTTGGTAGTGTACAAGAAAATGTACGAATATTTTTAAGAAAGGTATATTAAAAAATGGAGAATAAATTAAAAAAAATGGAAGGCGGTGGAGTCATCGCCGTTGTAAATTGTTCTTATGGTTGTCACTGGGTCAAAGTTGATTCATTTGTAAGAAAATGCGACAGTATAGTTGTAATACAGGATAGTTTCAAAACATCCCCACCCTTCCCATGTTAAATAATAATTTCTAAATAATAACGTTAATATTTCAGTGCACAGGTCAAATTCTGCAAAAGTAGCGATGTGTGTTTATTTGTTTACGCTGTTATGGGTGTATGTTTATGTACGCATGCGAAACGGGAAGTCGTAAACCGGATGTTGGGTTACAACACCCGTTACAAGATCATTTGAGTTTTATAATTATATAGATAAAAATCGATAGAACTTTAACTCTATAATAACATATACGAAATCTGCAAGTATCAAAAGATCATATTTAAGCGTAGTTTACGATCAGGCTTTGCCGGGCGTTTGTGCTAGCTTTTGCAGTTTTAACAAAACAGCCACAATAATATTAGCGCGTCTCCATTTACCCACAACCTCTACAGAATACCAACATCAATATATTACACATGAACGAGTTCCCTGTTAAATTTCCTCAGGTCTTTATTGTTTTAATTAAATGAATTATTTTTCTGAGACTTTCGATGTAAGACAACACACACACACAAACACACACACACACGCACATACACATCTTGAGTTAAGCATATTGAGAAATGATACACTAATTACCATTAGCGTAGAAAGCTAATCTCTTTGCGTAAACAAGTCGAGCTTAGGTATTTCGGACGATGTCAAAACATCGTTAATTCACGACTCGCCCACCGATTAGCGTAATTGTTAGGAGCCTTGACTATCGTACATGCGGTCGGGTTTCAATCATGCCTTGAGGTAGTTGCGTGTCTAGCCGCACTGATGAGCTGTGAAACAGCGAAACTTTACTGTATGTGGATGACTATATATATCTATCTATCTATCTATATATCTATAAAAACAGAGATGTGTGTGCCACAGACGATTTCTGATTGGTTAATCCAATAATCACATCTCCTAAAAAACAATCGTTTCTACGCTCTTACCTTTACCATAAAATATTATGGCTTTATTTATTGTCCATCTTGGAAGGGTTTAATTTTTTAATAACTTGTTATTTACAAATTAAAAAAATACGAAACTATTATGCGAAACTAAACTACACGAAATACGCGCACACACGCACACACACACGTTCACTACCGTCACGTTGTTATGGCAACCAAACCCGCTGACTTCTTTTTCTCATTTCACTCGTGGTCTTAAATTAGATTCGAATAAGTTGCCAAAAAACAAATATATAACAAATAAATGTTATCAAAGGCAAGTTATTAAAAAATTAAACCCTTCCAAGATGGACAATAAATAAAGCCATAATATTTTATGGTAAAGGTAAGAGCGTAGAAACGATTGTTTTTTAGGAGATCTGATTATTGGATTAACCAATCAGAAATCGTCTGTGGCACACACATCTCTGTTTTTATAGATATATAGATATAGATAGATATATAGTTTAATTTTTTAATAACTTGTTATTTACAAATTAAAAAAATACGAAACTATTATGCGAAACTAAACTACACGAAATACGCGCACACACGCACACACACACGTTCACTACCGTCACGTTGTTATGGCAACCAAACCCGCTGACTTCTTTTTCTCATTTCACTCGTGGTCTTAAATTAGATTCGAATAAGTTGCCAAAAAACAAATATATAACAAATAAATGTTATCAAAGGCAAATTTTTCGTGTTTTTATTCAATTTAACATGTTTAATCAGCTCGAAAAGCATACAGTGTTTACCGATGTATTGGAAAATTCAAGATGGCGGCCGATTCTCTCTTTAACACGGTAAGTTTGGAAAAAGGTGTAATAAATAAAAAACCGGTTAAAATACTGTTAAAAACTCGCTCAATATATGTTACCGTGACATAGGTTGACATATATTCGGCGGGTTTTTAATAGTATTTTGTATAGTTTTTTATTTATAACACCTTTTCCCAAACTTACGGTGTTAAAGAATGTGTGAGACGCCATCTTGAATTTTCCAACACATCGGTAAACACTGTATTCTTTTCGAGCTGAATAAACATGTTAAATTGAATAAAAACACGAAAAATATATCCAGTTTTTATCGGTTTTTTACCTTCTCTGCAGAAGTACAAAAAAAAAAAACAAAAAAAAAAACGGAAGGTACTTTTACAGAATGTTAAACTAACCCTAACCGATGTTTTATGTTTAGTTTAGGAAAAGTCAGAAGAAATAAAAGTCATTATTGCATGAAATATACGTATTTAGTTGAAGTATTGTTTATGTCAATTCTTTCGAAGAAATTTAGCAAGAATACCTGTAAACCAGGAAATCGGTAAAATGTCATCAGGGATGAATACTTGTCTATTATAATTTCTACCCTTGACAAAAACTTAGCCATAACAAAAGAGATTTATTGTTCAGATTGTTTTTGAGATTGATTTCTAAAAAGATATTTTATAAATAAAATCGACTTTAAAATTAAAGACTTAAATTACAATAATTGAATTTAAACATTCTTATTTCAATATTTGGCACATAACACCTGCAAAAATGATCACAATGTCAGGATTTCATTTTATTTCAGAATCGATGGCAAATACTAATATTTAACATTAGTTTATCATTTAAGCCGATAAAAAGCCCTTTTTTTTTCGAGTCATAAAAGGATTTGGAGTTTCCTAATCAACCTTTCGGGTGCAGTTGCACGCTCTCAAAATAACTAAAGTGTTGGCTTTAAAAAAATTGGTTCATTAAAACTAAACAGGTTTAGTTTTAATAAAAAAAAAAAATTTAAAAAAAATCGCTTTGGTAATTAGATATGTCGTATGGTTATCCCTAATCGCTGAATAAAACCGCTAACGAGTTGAATGATTACGACATAAAATTAAACTCGGGTTCCTGAAACGGAAACTTCGTTTGTTTTTGTTTTTTTCTTATCAATATATTTACATTGTTATTTTGTTTTCATTTTCAATCATTCGAACAGTTTTCTTTTTCAAGTAATCCAAGTTACAAAATTCCCACTGTTTACTATGCTAAAATCACAATGACTAATGTATACCTATTAACCCTTATCCTTGAGTGGCCTCTGGGCCTTGATAAGTGGTGACACCCATGTAAAAAAAAAAAAAAAAATCACTCGAACAGTTTTCTTTTTATAATGTACAGTTTTAAAAGTTTAAAAACTATATAGTTTTTACTTCAGGAAAATTAATGGGTCAGTTTTTACGATGTGCCCTGTTAAAATACTGTTTAAAACTCGCTCAATATATGTTACCGTGACATAGGTTGACATATATTCGGCGGGTTTTTAATAGTATTTTGTATAGTTTTTTATTTATAACACCTTTTCCCAAACTTACGGTGTTAAAGAGGGTGTGAGACGCCATCTTGAATTTTCCAACACATCGGTAAACACTGTATGTTTTTCGCGCTGAATAAATATATTACATTGAATAAAAACACAAAAAAGATATCCAGTTAGGTAGAAAAGTAACTTATCTTGCCTTTGATAACATTTATTTATATATTTGTTTTTGACTATTTTTTCGAATCTATGTGTACAGTAATCTTGCCAGGATGCGGAGGAAAATGAATGAAGGGGGAGGGGAATAAAATAAAAACATTTTGGAAACAGAGTAAGTTTGAAAGAATTGCTTTGCACAGAAAGAAATTAATGAAAAAATAAAATTAAATTTCTTTTCTTTCTTGATTTTTTTTTTAGTTTTTTATGAAAAAGGAAGTCAAAATTAAGACTATAAAAAACAATTTTTATTAAGAGCGAACCTCAGTCGTCAGGTCTGTAAAAAAAAGACGTGGAATAATAAATGTTTTCTAATACAAATTGTTTTTACTTATGTTTTCATTTGTCTCTTTGAAGTTCGTTTGTTTAATATATCGGTTTGCAATATAATTTTGTCATTCTGTCAGACTCAAATTTTAAATCTATATATCTATAAAAGTTAAAGTGTGTGTGTGTGTGTGTGTGTGTCTGTGTACATTTCCCTACGAAATAACTCTGTCAATTTTTAGTCTACAGACTCGAAATTTGATATACAGGGTACTGAGATTTGGAAAAATCTATGTGATCGGTTTTTAGCCAGAAATTTGGCGATTAAGGGGTCAAAGTTCAACGATTTGAGCTTTGAGAACTCTACCAAACTTCTCCGACAATTTTGGGTCTACACACTTTAAATTTTAGATATAGCTTCCGTGGACATGAATCTAACTTAATAACTTGATTTGAGCCCAAAACAATAAATTTTCAGGGGTCATAATAGGGGTCAAAGTTTAAAAAATTACCCCCTTTTTTTTGCTCAGCATACACCTCCAAACACCCGGGCAACGCCGGGCACCCATGCTAGTATATATATAAATCGATATAAGTTTTGCAAATTCATCTCAGTTAACTGTTAAGTTTTAATTTTTATTCAATTTATATACGTGTCACATTGGTGACGTCACCTGCTGATGGAGCCAAAATACATATTTTTTTTACTGTTGAAATCACGACTGTATAATAATATATACGAAATCTGGACAAATTAAAATATATTTTAGCGTATTTTCCGCCTGAACACCTTTTCCGCCCCCAGCTAGTATATATATATATATATATATATATATATATATATATATATATATATATATATATATATATATATATATATATATATATATATATACTCCGTGCTGCTTATTAGCGTGCCGATGTCAATGATTTTGCGGCAGAATTGACTGAAACTTTGACATACTCCAGATTATCGCTTTGATAATACTATGAAATTAAAGTCCATATAAATATTAGTATCAATATTTACAATATAATAAGTCAGATAATGAAGTTCCTCAATACCGAATCTAGAGCAATACTGTAAATGAATATTCGGAAAAAAATGGAATTAAGTTTAGTAATTTAAAAAAAATATTGATTCCGTTTCTGTTTCTCTTTCTTTCGCTGTATCTTCTTATTTCTATCTTTTCATTTGACTTGGGGAAAGATATCAACCGGATGTAAATGTCTGGGTTAAGGTGACTTCAATAATTCAATTACAATTACTAATTTGTCTAAATAAATATTTTATATTTCATTTATATTTTAATATTTGATGGGACCCGACGGAGTCTTTGCTTAATTGTAGTGGTCTATATTCTATTATAATTTTTATACTAGACTTTAATACTTTTTAAATATATTCATTTCTATATAATAGTCACTTTCTCTGTGTGTGTGTGTGAGAGAGAGAGGGAGAGAGAGAGAGAGAGAGTTCCTAATAGGTTCCGAAACGGCTGGGCTTATCTTTTGCAAATTTCTCATAGGTCAAAGGAAGACATTTTACAGGGGAAATTTACACGTTACAGCGGCGAGGGCAATACTAAAATCTTAGCAAACCATTTCTTCCTGAAAAAAAAAAAAAAACTTCTTCCTGAAAAAAAAACAAAAAAAAAACAAAAAAAAAAAACAAAAAAACTAGATATATTGTTTAATTATAAAGTATTCGATTACAAATCGAATGATCCCCTGTTCAAGCCCGAGTACATCACTATTTTATTAATTTGTTCTTATTAATAAATTCAGTTTACGATAAAAGAAGAAGTACTGTTAAAAATCGCCGCAAAACATTTCTTCGTTTACTGGGCAAATTTCGCCTCGTAATATATAAGTAATAGACTGATTCTATAATAATCCACACGCAATCTGCATGAATTAAAGTCTGCAGACTTTAAATTTACAGAGTTATTTTGTAAAGAAATGTACACAGACACACAGAAGACATTTTCACTTTTTATTTTGGACGTAAACAAATATTATTTTTTATTTATTGATAAAACAGTAATCTACGTGCATGCATGTTTCAGGGTCCTACCCGTCTTCAGCGTAACTTGACTGTTATTAGAACTCGACCCCTGGACCTTATGTGTTTCAGTCCAGCGACTTATCCATTACATGCTACCATAGACGATTTACTGTTTAGTTTTTATCGTTTATATACAACAACAAAAAGTTACGTAAATATATAAACGATAAAAACTAAATAGTAAATCGTCTATGGCATCATAGCGTAATGGATAAGATGCTGGACTTAAATACATAAGGTCCCGGGTTCGAGTCCTAATAACAGTCAAGCTACGCTGAAGAGGGGTAGAGCCCCGAAACATGTATTTAAGTAGATTACTGTTATACTGTTATATATATATATATATATATATATATATATATCGTTTATTTATCAAACGGTAATCTATATATATATTCACCTCATACAAAACATATCACCACTTAGACGTAAAGGGGTTATTATTTGGGGCCATGTATAGGAAAGATTAACAAGATATTTGTTTATGTTACATTTAAACTTCTGCATATCAGGGAAGCAAGTAACAGAAAGAGAATTCCAGAGTCTAGCTCTTCGAGGGAAGAAACTGTTAGAAAGCTTTCTGGCATCAACAGTGAAGAGATGAGATCTTACTGCTAAGCGAGTTTGTCGGAGATACGTACGACATGAGGGTAAAAGTTCTACGGGTTTATTAGAACACATTCCATTAAAATATTTGTAAAACAGGCACAGTGATGCAACATTGCGGCGATAGGACAGGGACTGGAGCTTAGTTGAGAATGTTGGTCCGATTAGATTTACAACTCTTTTTTGAACCCTATCTAAGAGGGAGAAACTAGTGATAGATGCACCAGCCCAGATGTGGAAACAATACTCCATACATGGGTGAATAGTGCCCTTGTAGACGTACAGGATACTCTCAGGTGTGAATAGTCTTCTAGCTCAATAGCCCAACCTTATTTGCAGCAGCCTTTCTTATATGTATTTGTTCTAGCTAATATTGCCCGCAAATCTTAGGCTGAGGAGTTTGAAGGTAGACTTCTCAGGTAGGGTGTTAGTTGTAATGGATATAAGCGGTTAGAGAGGCGTCTTATAATGGTTAACGGAGAGCAGCTTGGTTTTACTAGCATTAAATGGTACCATCCATTTGCGGCTCCATTCCACTATAGTCTGGAGGTAATTTTCTAACGATTCTGCCATTGTGTTAGAATTTTGAATATAGACTGTTGTCATTCATTCACTATATTGCTCTGTAATTACATTGAGCTTCTTAAACAAGGATTGGTATATATTACAAGGAAAAAAAGTATATTTACAGACACACACACATAATAATAATAATAATAATAATAATAATAATAATAATAAAAAACAATTATGTAAAATGTTTGGGGAATTAATATCGTATGTCTATCGATTTTCGAAAAAGTCATGTTCAGAGATTTTTTTTTCAGTCTGCGACTGACACGAAACAACGAGATCAATTGAGGTTGGATTTGGAAATGCGTGACGTGCAGACACATCTGTACATGCCATTAACAGATGACACTCAGACCATTCTTTGGTTTCCGTTCATATTTTTATCACTGTCGCTTGCAGTATTATTGTGATAATATCCCCGAGTCCAGGAAGAACGGTACGACTTTTGGTCGACATTTATTCGTATCTATATAAACTAAGGTATGTGTATATGTATATAAATTGGATGTGCGGGACTCAACTACTAAAGTGATAAACAAATCAGTATACTTTTCAATCAAATTTACTAGGTGTAAGGTTGGGCAATGTGAGCAATGCATAGTTTAATTTCGTTTTAAGTAAACAAGGGGAAAGGATTAGAGGTGACCTTTCAAAAACATTTACATATCTCCGAGTTTTGTAAAATTTAAACAATAGTTATAAAACATTTAAATTTTCTTGGACTGTGTTAAAAGAACAACAACAGTCAAATGAAATAAAGCTATATATATATATATATATATATATATATATATATATATATATATATGTGTGTGTGTGTGTGTGTGTGTGTAAATTTATATATATAATGCATATGTAAAATGTACATGTATATATATATATATATATATATATATATATAGTCATTCACATACAGTACTGTTTAGCTGTTTCACAGCTCATCAGTGCGGCTAGACGAGCATATGAAACCCGACCGCCCAAATGACAGTTGAAGCTTCTAACCGTTGCGCTATTCAGATACTGTTATGCGGGCAGTGAATAGAGAATTGGTTGGTTTCTTGTTTGAAGGCCTTTGTAAATATGGAAACCAAACAGAACACTTATATAAAAATACGTTTTGAAGTCATCCAACGCAAAAATAATACACAATTTTAATATAATGCTTATCGATATATTTCGGCGGAGAAAATCGCCATTGTCAGGATTTTTTTAGATTCCCTAACCTCATAGCCACTCCCATACACGGATGAATAATTAAAAATTAACAATGTCTAACTTATGAATGTAGATTTGTGCATGAAAAAAGGTTTAGTCGACTACTTCTGCCAAAATCGGCCGTTATGTTTTGAAGTTAGAACCACTTAGCAGCAATTTTTGCTTACTAAAAACGAAATCAAAGTGTGCTACAGGTCGAAATACTCTATATAACAACTTTCAAAATTTTAGAGCAACTATTCAGAGAG
>NC_136486.1:102125792-102145792 GCF_053919585.1 Euprymna scolopes | reverse complement strand
TCGTTATTTCCATGGCAGGTGCTCATCTGAACTCCAATCTCTGGTCCTCCCTCGCCAATCTTTCACGAAAAACACCCGTCTAGCCGAATCCAATGTGATAAAATTCCCCCACTCTTTATCTGTGCCTAAATCAAAACGTGGATTCCATGAACAAAGCTTCTTTCTTAGAACTGCACGCCTGTGGAACTCTGTTCCGTCTGCCTGCTTCCCACCGGACTACAACTTGGATGTGTTCAAGTCCAATGTTAACAAATTCCTAATGAACCGCCCCCTTAAGTAAAAACTTCATCAAATCTCCACACTAACGTAATGTACTTACAATAACCTTTATCCCTGAGTGGCTTCCGGGCCTTGATAAGTGGTGATCACTGTGTAAAAAAAAAAAGTAAAAGCGTTGATCAACAATCAGTTCTGAGTAACAGTTTGCTGGAGATTTTTTGTTCAATTCGTGTCGCAGTAAATAATATTTTGTCAGTTGTTAATGTAACATAATATTAATGTAGATATTTCGTCAGTTCTTACAATAACTCAATATTAATGAAGTTGGCTAGTCAGTTGCTAAGGTAAAATAATATAAAGCGATATGCGTCGTCAGTTGTAAGCGTAACGTAATACTAATCAAGATACATCGTCAGTTGTTAATGTAACGTGAGATTAATCCAGATAGCTGGTCGATTGCTAACATAACGTAATATCAATCGAGACATCTCATCAGTTGTTAACTTGATGTAATGTCAACCGAGATGTGACGACAGTTGTACAAAAATGGTCATTCGTTAACTAATATGTATTTAAAGTAAATTATTAGTTGCGCTAATAAAGTCATTCAAAGGGAGATAACTTGTTTTGATGTAACCATTTACGGTGAAGAAATCTTGTTAATAATATTTCGATTAATAATAGGGCCAGAGAGGATAAAATAAACAAGACTGAAATATGATCTTCCACGTCACAAAACTATAAATGTTTGTGCCATTTTGTGGCACTTTGTGACAGGACAAAGCAATGCCATCCTCTGCATAATATTATTTCTACAGTTGAGGACTTGAGGTTTCCTTTTCATAGCGTAATGAAAAACAAATACATTTATTTTTGCAACGGCCAGTCAACGGCACAATTAAAAGAAAGTTGTCCGCCTCTCCCCAAACAAAATGCAAACAAACAAAACGAAAATTTGAGTCCATTACCTTTTTTTTTGCAAGCGTAAACTAAGGAAGCGACTCTTCTTGGGAAAACTTTAAAAATGTGGAGAATAAAAAGGAAAAAGCTTTTGCTTTCATTTGTGTACCTTTGGCATTATGTTTATGGCATTATATTATATGTGTTTGCCGCTACGCAGAAGAAAAATCCCGATTCACCGAAATCATAGCAGGTAGAAATGGGTTTGGAATAAGAATCCTATATATCCGAAATATTGCACTTAATTTCTTATTTTTACATTTCGAATTTTTTTTTTCGGCTATAAATAAAATAAGATGTTGATGTAGTTTACTTGAAACATTATGCATACTATATATATATATATATATATGTAAACAACACACACGTACATATATATATATATATATATATATATATATATATATATGTGTGGGCGGGTGTATACATTTATTTCAATAAGTTAAAATACATAAGCCCTCACACGGATTTAAAAGCGAAGGCCTCTGTGTAGTTTGTCATAAATATATTTTTATAACTTACTGTTTTGTTTTACTCGACAAGTGAGAACCGTGAAATTAAATACTAAAAATTGATATATAATTATATCATACCTCAATACAACATTTAATGTAAAGCTTGCCTGGCCGCTCTGATTAGCTGTGAAAAAGTACTGTATGTATACATATATATATATATATATATATATATATATATATATATATATATATACAATTATTTCATATATATTAATATATATTCATATATATACATATATTTATTCATATTCATATATATAATTATTTCATATATATATATAATTATTCATATTTATATTATACTTAATTCTTTTTATGCATGGTTTCTATACTTGGAATGATTGCGTGGAATTCAGGGCGAAAGAATTATAGCACCCGGGTATATATATATATATATATATATATATATATATATATATATATATATATATATATATATATATATATATATATATATATATATATATACGTTTTATTTTTTATTACCATATCTTTCTGTAAAATAAAACGCAGATTGGCTCTACAACAATATTGAGCACTTTCTTCAGTTTTATTAATTACCATTTCTACTAAATATATATATATATATATATATATATATATATATATATATATATATATATATATATATAGTCATCCACATACAGTACTGTTTCACTGTATAATTGTTCATCAGTGAAGCTAAAATTGCACCCATCCATGCCTAGGCTTGGATTAAACGTACAACCATCTAGTCTTGGAAGTCGGCAGTTTTAACCTCAAGCCTATGGTATTGGTGCACGTAAACGATCTCAAATATCCGTTGATATAGATATCCGTCCACCGTTTTTACATTGCTCGACCTGCTTGTTTTTTTTTTATATATAAACAAACACACAGAGAGTTTCTCATAGACGATAAATAAGTAAGGTTGAATCATTATAGGAGAGTGCTTATAATTTAGTGGGCTAACTCATTGTACAAAATTGATTAAAACGTCTTCCACCCCCCCATATATATATATATATATATATATATATATATATATATATATATATATATATATATATATCATTCAAACCCGGTAGTGTTTGCATATATGGTTAAGTGACAGCTTTAGTCATTTAGAACTGCTTTTAATCTTCACGGCTCACACATTTTTCCACTAAATTTCAAACAGTTATTAAAGTTTATAGATCACCTTCTCAGCTATATTGTGAAAACAATTCAATTTTCGTTCAGTAAAACGGAAGGTATGATGAATTTACTAGTGTGCAAAAGGGGGAAAAACGTAAGGAGACGAGCAACGTTTTTTATAATTGGTTTCCATAGAAACCACGTCGCTTCAGCGACTACTATTGCTACCAGTTCACCGCTCTTACGAAAAGAGAAGTAACAAGTGAACCAAAAAGAATGAAAGTGTTAAAACGAGATAATTGGAGGATTTTCTTAAAAGCAGACGAGTGTCATACATTGTTATTACAAATGTGTATGTTATGTTTATGGGGGCAAAAAATAAGATTGAAATTAAACAAAGAACAAGTGAATTTACTGGAAACCTAGAAAATCGTGGATTACAATAGAAAAATGCGAGCATTGAAAAGTAATATGGTTAAGTTTAGACATTGATAAGTAAAGGACTAGTTGTTAAAACTGAAAAAGAAAAAGACAAAATGTTCTAGTAAAAATATAATGCATTTATAACATAGAATATTGCAGCATTAGGGATCTTTTTCAAATTCAATTTATAACATTATATTATCAATTTTTAATGCTGAAATAGTTTAAGTTATAAATTTATTATATTTTTTACTAGAATATCTTGTCTTTTTCTTTTCAAGTTTTAACAACTAGTCGTCTAGTCGTTTACTTTTCCGTGTTTAAGCTTAACGATATTACTTTTCATGCTCGCATTTTATTATATATATATATATATATATATATATACATATATATATATATATATATATATATATATATATATATATATATACCTCGACACTAGCGCGCAAGTACATGCATTTGGTGACTTTAATATCCACCACAAAAACTGGCTTGGATTCTCTACTTACACAGATGCAGCGGGCAGTACAACACATAGCTTCGCTATATCTCACTCCCTATCACAAATGGTTACATTTCCAACCGGTTTCCCTGACCAGCAAGAACACGCATCACTTCTAGATCTGTTTCTGACCACAGTTCCCGAGGATTGTATAACAAATGCTGACATGCAGTGATAATGGTCGAAATCGCCCTAAACTCTAGACCCAAAACTGAAGAGCCAGTGTTATATATTGGTATCATTGAGTTCTCACTAGGGTTATCATCCTGGGGCGCCATTTTGAATTCATTGAGGGGGACCAAATTGAGCTTTCGTTACATTTGAATATGTTATATAGAGTTCTTCATTTAGGGGCACATTTTACGTTTTCTATATAACATAAGAAAAATTCCGTGTGATTGTCTCTAATATAAATGGTTGTGTGTTTGATTATCATAAAGGGAATCGTGTGTGTGACATGTAATTTCTGAACCTACCTCTGTTTCTTCTCGCTGTTGAACCATCTGGCAATTTCTCATCCTGGAGGGAGACTTGATACCTGTTTGACGAAGATTTATCACTCCAAGACGATGAAATGGTTTTATAGTTTTTTATTTCACTTTCCCCAGAGGTTCTGCAGAAGTGGAAGTGAAATCGGCTTGTGTTAGTTCTTCTTCACACACGTCAGCATTCGTCTCCCCCTCCCCAGTTAAGAGGGGGAGACCACGGAAAAACGTCCGTCTTCTTCAAAGCTCAAATCAAATCTCACAGATCTAGCCAACCACGTCACACATACGTAATTTGGTCAGCTGACCTTTGGTTCTGGTAAACATGTCTACCTCCACGTTTACTCACCTCTCTCTCTCTCTCCCTCTCTCTCTTTCTCTATTCTCTTATAAAGACACAGAGAAAGAAAATAGAAAGAGTAAGAAAGCCAGAGAGGGGGGAAGAGATGCTCGTTAACATTCCTCCACCCCTTTTTTATCAAAATGTATGGCAAGCCATACATTTTTAATAACTAACTAACTAAAAAAAATAATTATGTCCGAAGTACATCTTTATTTTTTCACTTTCCGGACTCACCCCTTTTCCAAGAAAGATCAGGCACCAGTACTCTTCTACTACACTATCAACCCTTCTGTTGCTTCTCGAAAGTCTCTCCTCGACATTAACTTGCTTCCAAGTTAGACAAAGATACAGCTTTGCAGATATACATCTTGTCTAGGCGGTCGCATTGTTGGATATTTTCCACTGACTCTGCTCTTTATTTGGACCACTTGGCCAAACAAATGGAGACTCCATTTTCGATCACTTTTTCGAAATGGGGCCAGAATATCGCAATTACGACCAGAACGTCGGATGCTCCATGTTGGTGGTAGCTTTATCGCATGGGGACTCGAACCCCAGACCCTCAGATTAAAAGTCTGATGCTCTACCGACCCAACCATCCCACTCGCGTTCTCGACTTTCAACATAGGCCTAAGTCCCAGTTTTTTTTTCTTTACTGTAATGCCCTGACGTCTTTCTCTGAGTGGTCCTATTAATGGAGCTTTGTTCTATACTACCTACTACTTCGGGACTTCACAAAGCTCTTTTACTAACTCCCTTGGTTGGTCTAAGCCAAGATACGCCTTCACACTGATTCACTCGGAGCCTGTTTGAGTTCCTGGAACCCGACAAGATACGGAATCATCACTCCCTAACTAATGCGCCAAAGCTTACTTGCGCATCGATTTCTAACTAAGTAGCTTTCCCTTTGTGATTTTTCCGCATTCCCAGCAAGTCCCAAGATTCCAACCCAGATATCCCTCACACATTCCTCTAAAAAAATAAAAATAATAATAAGGCTCTATCTTGTCCCTTACGTAATCTGCATCTTTCCCTTTCTTCTATCTCCCCGTGATTAGGCTTGGTACCGACTGTCCAGTCGCTCCGTACCCTGAGGAATTATCGCGACCTCGCACGCCAGACTTTTGTTGGACAAGACTTATTGCCGTTGCTTGGGCCTACGTGGCATCTTCCAACTCACTGGAACCACTAGCATTGTTTTAACAGGGTACTCATTACTC
The DNA here is from genome assembly GCF_053919585.1 of Euprymna scolopes. Lineage (NCBI taxonomy): Eukaryota > Metazoa > Mollusca > Cephalopoda > Sepiida > Sepiolidae > Euprymna > Euprymna scolopes. The sequence goes on along the minus strand of NC_136486.1, from coordinate 102,140,003 downwards.
TAAAATAGTATTTCCCCTGCCAAATTTTCTAATTTGTGACAATACCGTGGCTTATAAAAAAAATAAAACAACAGAAAAAACTGCTTTCTACAGCCTAATCGCCTTGTAATTCTCATGAAAAAAATTCAACTACGCGCTAAACGTCCCTAAAATATAATTAACCAACCAAATCTACTCCAAAATAATTTAATTTAATAATACCAATTAAATTCACCCAGCATGTTGTTTTTGTTTTTTTTTACACTTTAAAAAAATTTTCCATCCCAAGCCTTATCCTATTCATCATAAGCCTACTCTTATTACTAGTATTTTGTGGGAAACAAAAAACCTCTTAACATTCCATATGGTGGGTAGACTTCTATTTTCCTAAGTACTTGCATACATATTTCATTCATCTTCTCTTGACCGATTCGTCACATAATGGCCACGTCAGCCATTGCACCCCCTCTGCCCCTTACACCATGTCAGAGGGCATTTCATTTGCTCTCTGAAGTTGATTACAACTAGATCCTCTCACGCTGGACAGAATACATTCCGTTTACTGCTATGTCAGAAAAAAACTTTTTTTTCCAAAGTCGGTAAGCGCAACCTGCCTTGAAGACACATAGCTTCACGGAAAACATCGGATTTCCACACATGAAGTACTCAAACTTGCTCCATGTTGATTCTACTCGAAATCAACAGAAATCACGATAAAAAAAATAAAATTCGAATCATTTCCCGAGAATAATGAAATTAATAACTACCCATGTAATTCAACACCTCTCCAAAATTCTAACACGCTTGCCACAGAAATTAAATTCCATTCACGCCCCACTTTTCTTTCATTTCTTCATATAGTTTATTTAACCCTATATTTATCCTTTTTCCCCTTACTTATGTGGTCAAAACGTAACTCATGTCGAATAGAACATTTATTCTACTTTTCGAAAATTGAAATTAATACCGACTGAACCTTTGACTCTTCCGAAACTTTTTTTTTTAAATCATTTATTACACTGTTTAAATCTTATTTCTTTCTCTTTTTTCCAATTTTATTATTACTATGATGATTATTAATTAATTAATTAACAACACGTTCTTTCTTTTATTAATCATTCTTTCAATAGACCCCACAAGCAAAGATTTCACCTCACCATTCTGCGAAAAAAAATACATGTCAAAGAACAAGAAAATTTTGCCAATACCGTTTGACAACACATCAATTACATAAAAATAATAAATTAAAAAAATACAAAAATATCCTATAAGCAATCACAAAGTCCCATCTCACTAACAACAAAATTCCAAATAACAAAACACAGATTCGTGGATGCTCCTTTTGACCACGTCATCAAAAAAAAAGAAATTCTTACGAAAAATTCGCACAATCAGCGAAAAAGAAAAAAAAATCATTTTACAGGACATGACCATTGTCTTTTCATCAACAGTACATATTGTTTTTCATTAAAAGTTACATTTAGTTCACAGTTTAAAAATGACACAAAATATTCATAACACATATTTGTGATTGACATGTTTATCTTTTTGGTAAACTGAAAGACTCATTCTTTGTTTTTCCCTTCTAACTTTTACATTAAGTGATATTTTTCTTCGTTCATAACGAGCTAATTCCCAATACGATAAACATTTTTTTAACTATTTTCTATATATAAAGTTTTACATCTGTGTGTCTGTATGTCTTCCTTTTCTTTCTTCGTGAAAAGGTTGTACGTGTGTATTGCTTTTCTTTTTTTTTCTTTTTTTTTCTTAATTATTTTTCTAATTCGTCTAGTGTTTTAATGGACCCTACGTTGTGTTTGTGTTGATTTGTATTTGTTTTTCTACTGTTCTTTCTTTTTTTTTCTTTTTTTTTCCCCCCAGACATTTTATTGTGTTTTTCTTGTCTTTTTTTCGTCCTTTTTTCCCCGTAGTAATCGAAGTTCTTTTTATTCTTCTTTTTTTTCTTTTAAACCAACCCTTGCTAGGTGGTCTGGTCAGTTAAGGCACCAAATTTGAATATGTTATATATTCAATCATCGAGGTTATCCTTGAGGGGTACCAAATTGAGCTTTCGTTACATTTGAATATGTTATATAGAGTTCTTCATTTAGGGGCACATTTTACGTTTTCTATATAACATAAGAAAGATTCCGTGTGATTGTCTCTAATATAAATGGTTGTGTGTTTGACCATCATAAAGGGAATCGTGTGTGTGACATGTAATTTCTGAACCTACCTCTGTTTCTCGCTGTTGAACCATCTGGCAATTTCTCATCCTGGAGGGAGACTTGATACCTGTTTGACGAAGATTTATCACTCCAAGACGATGAAATGGTTTTATAGTATTTTATTTCACTTTCCCCAGAGGTTCTGCAGCAGATGTAAAGTGAAATCTGCTTGTGTGGCTCTTCCTCACACACGTCAACGTTCGTCTCCCCCCTCCCCAGTTAAGAGGGGGAGACCACGGAAAAACGTCCGTCTTCCTCAAAGCTCAAATCAAATCTCCCAGATCTAGCCAACCACGTCACACATACGTAATTTGGTCAGCTGACCTTTGGTTCTGGTAAACGTGTCTACCTCCACGTTTACTCACCTCTCTCTCTCTCCCTCTCTCTCCTTCCCTATTCTCTTATAGAGACACAGAGAAAGAAAATAGAAAGAGTAAGAAAGCCAGAGAGGGGGGAGAGATGCTCGTTAACACCAGTACCAAAACAACGAAATATTATAAAAAGTCTGACTGAGCAGCCATCATAGATCTTATCAGAGATGGCCCATGGGGAAATATGTTTCTCTTCCTGCTGAACAGTGCGCAAATGAGACCACTGAATTGTTCAAAACGGCAATTGAAGCACATGTTCCCATGCGGAAATTTTATAGCAAGCCCCACTCTCCCCAATGGTTTACTTCTACTTGCGCAACTGCCATTGCTCAAAGGTAGCAAGCATACCACAGATTTAACCGACATAAATCCAGTTCAAACAGACAGAAGAATATAGAAGCTAGAAGTAACGTTAAGAAAGAAATAGCGACAGCTAAGAGAGAATTTACGGAAACCACTAAAAAACGCATCGAAGCACAAAAATTAGGAACGCGTGACTTCTGGAAAATCTACAACAGTGTAGTAAACCAACAATTCCCCACTAACCAATAATCACGAGGTTGTCTGCTCGACAACCGAGAAAGCTAATATGCTTGCCAGTCGGTTTGCCTCAAACTCCACAATGAACTCTTCCAACCACCCCTTGCCTGACTTTTCTTTGCGGACAGACGCCACGCTAGATGATCTAAAAATCACTACTGGTCATGTGCATGCTATCATAAAAAACCTTAACACTTCAAAAGCATGTTGACCCGATCTTATCCCACCTGTGCTATTAAAAAAGTGCTCCAGTTTTCTCCAAACTACAACAAATGCTTTAATGCATCTTGCTTTCAGGACTGTTAGAAAACTGCTTCTGTGATACCAGTATTCAAGGATTCTGGTGAAAGAACTGACCCATCTAATTATCGCCCCATTAGCCTCCTCCCACTTTTCGCCAAAATTTTTGAGACCTTAATTAACCATGCTCTAGCCCATCATTTTACAGATTCTAAACTTCTGACTGACAAACAATATTGATTTTGACAAGCCCGTTCGACAGCAGACATCCTCACTGTAATCTCTGAACGTATATACCATTCACTGGACAAAGCGGAGGAGGGCAGAGCGGTAGCTCTAGATATATCTAAGGCTTTTGTCAGGGTGTGGCATGAGGGTCTCCTCAGGAAAATTAGATCATACGGTATCACTGGTAGAATACTTAACATAATTAAATCCTTTTTAGATAAGAGAAAAATCCAGGTTGTCCTCGACGGTCGTACATCTAAACAATATGATATAAATGCGGGAGTGTCTCAGGGGTCAATCCTTGGACCTCTATTGTTCCTAATATTCATAAATGGCCTCCCCGACAAAATTGCCTCTGATGACACCACACTCTATAACAGGCATGACAGGAAAACAAATGAACACATAACTAAAGAAATAGCAAAAACACTAGAGGATGACCTCCAATCTGTAGTTAAATGAGGACATAAGTGGATGGTCACATTCAATGCTGCCAAGACTAAACTGGTTTCTTTCAATAATTACAAGAACCTTCTCTGCCACCAATAGCAATGGCCAGTGACTCCCTGTCTGAGTGTACATCTTTACCACTGCTTGGCATAACATTCACAGGAAACATGAGTTGGAACATTGTAAGCGTTGCCAGGGCCGTTGCGAAGAAGGTAGGCTCTCTCTACCGTGCTAGAAAACTACTAACACCCGAAAGTATCCTGTACCTCTATAAGGACAGTATTCGCCTATGTATGGAGTATTGCTGTCACATTTGGGCTGGTGCATCTACTACTAGTCTCTCGCTCCTAGACAAGGTTCAAAAGAAAGTCGCAAATCTGATAGGCCCTGAACTGGCATCTAAGCTTAAGCCTCTGTCCCATCGACGTAATGTTGCATCCCTCTGCCTGTTCTACGAGTATTTTAATGGTGAATGCTCTGTCGAACTGCAGACACTTGTGCCTCCACGACGTAGACACTCTCGACAAACCCGACAGGCAGCTAAATCCCACCCCCCACACAGTAGAGATCCCTAGATGTAAAAGATCTTTCTACTCCAGTAGTTTATTCCCCAGAACCGCTAGACTCTGGAATTTCATTCCAGGATCCTGCTTCCCTAACCGTACTGAAATGCAGAAGTTCAAGTGCAACGTGAACCGACATCTTGCTGCTCAAATCCCACTATAGTAACCCAGTAGTTGTTGCCCCTGATAGCAGCCCCCTACACCAAAGTGGCAATGTGCCTTGTTTGGGGTGAAAATGTAATAATATATATATATATATATATATATATGTGTGTGTGTGTGTGTGTGTGTGTGTGTGCGTGTGTGTATGAAACAACCCTACCAAACTCCTCTTTGAATATTTGATCTACAGACTTGAAACTCTATGTATAGACTATTTGAACCCCAGGAACACTTTCGACTTCGACAAAAATACCTGCTAACTCGTCAGAAAGTAGAACACAACACACACACACACACACACACACACACACACACACACACACACACACACATATATATATATATATATATATATATATATATATGATTGCAACGTCTTGTCAGACGAGTGCCACTCCCTCAGACATTTAAAATCCATGAGCCCAAATGTCTGAGGGAGTATCTATACAAATATGATGTTACAGAGTCTTAGCTTTGTACGACAGCTAAGTCTCTCTCTCGGTTCAAGATGTTGAGATCCAGCAACAAGCAAGAGCAAGATAGCCAGCAACAAATTAAACTGCAGACCAGCTTAATGCGGGTAATGGTCTTCCGCTTTATGGTTTCTTAAATCAGAGATTTGCTTCTCCTAGAAAGGTTGCCTTCACCACGGTTTACGGGAGCCCTCTCCACCCCAATACACATATACACACACACAAATATACACGGTGCTAGTTGGCCGTTGACCCAGAAAAAGAGTTCATTTGCCCTTTGGAAGGTCTTGTTTTTAATCCTTCAGTGAGACTAGCCGCCCTCCTCACCAAACAAGTCTGGTGGGGGAACCAGTTTAGTCGCCGGTGACCCGACCATGAGGCAGCTAGTACTGGGTTACATGGTACCAGAAGCACATGACATGGCCTTATATATAATTGTATATAAAATATCCACCTTCACCTTAAATGTAAAAAGTTTAGTGTTAATCTTAGTTAAAAATATTCTCATCTAGTCTTCTTGTTTAAACGGCGGCCAACTTTGATTAAGTGATATGAGACGGAAAACACATTTTAATGTGAACTTAATCGAATTTGGTACAAGTTCCTTAAATCAATTTTAATAAAGTTGATCTTTTGAAAAAAGAGGAAAACAATTTCTTTGAAACAATGTTTAAGATAAAAATAAGAAATCATATATTCTTATAATCGTTTGATTTTTTGTTTACCCAAAATCTATGCAATTTGGATTTTAGCGGAAGAAATAGATGCTAACAGGGTCAAAATGGAAAAATTAGAACTTACCAGGCGTAATTCGATGTAATGTGTATGTTGTCCGCCTGCGGAAACATATATTTACACGTTTAAGTGCATTAATTTTTCTGGTTTTTATATTCGTGTGTCGTTGGCATAGATTGTAGCGAATACCACTAGAAAGCTCGATGTTTTGATTTCGATTCTAGCTGATGGCACTCAAGTAATATGTGTTTTAAACTGTTTGAAATAATTAATATATATCTGGTATTATATAATAATCAATAGAGAATTTTTTATCCAAGTTTCACCCCAAACAAGGCACACTGCCACGTTGAAGCAGGGGGCTACTATCGGGAACATAAGTTGCAGGGACATTATGAAGGGAGATAAGTAGTTAGATGTCAGTTCACATTAAATTTGAACTTCTGCATGACAGTACAGTTGAGAAAGCAGAATCTCAGAAGGGAGTTCCACAGTCTAGCAGTTTGGGGGAAAAAAACTGTTTGTATAGAATGCTTTCTTACACCTAGAGATCGCTACTGTGTAAGGGTGGGATTTAGCTGCTAGTCGGGTTTGTCGGCGATATTTACGTCGAGAGGGTACAAGTGTTTGTAGTTCGTCAGAGCCTTCACCATTAAAATACTTGTGCAAAGGGCAGAGGGATGCAACATTTCGTCGATGGGACAGAAGCTGGATCCTAGATAACAGTTCAGGACCTACCAAGTTGGCGACTCTCTGCTGGACCCTGTCCAGGAGTGAGAGACGAGTAGCAAATGCACCAGCCCAAATGTGACGCAGTACTCCATACATTGGCGAATAGAAGTACTAGATACTCTCAGGTGTAAGTAACTTTCTAGCACGGTAGATAGAACCCACCTTTCTCACAACAGCTTTGGAAATACTCTCAATGTATCTGTTCCAATTCATGTTCCTTTTAAACGTAAGGCCGAGGAGTTTAAAGGAAGTACTTTTAGGTAATGTGTTTTGGCCATTGCTATTTGTGGTTTCTTGTAATTATTGAAGGAATCAAGCTTAGTCTTTTTCAGCATTGTGCGTGACTATCCATTTTGGACCCCATTCCACTACAGATTAGAGGTCTTCATCTAGTATTTCTGCCATTTCCTTAGGTATGTGTTCATTTGTTTACCTGCATAGCAATAAATAGGCAATCAGCATAAATTAAAATATCATATTTAAGCGTATTTTATAATCATGTTGACCCACCACTCCCCATTAAATCGCCGAAGTTAAGCAACGTTGAACCTAGTCAGTACTAAATGGGTGACCATTTGGGACTTTCAGATGCTGCGTGTGCTCTTCGCTTATCTCGGCATTTGTTTCTAGTCGTCCTGGGCTTCTCCTCGCCATTAGACTCAAACAGTGCCGATTCAGGAGAACCATGGTTTGAGGTTGCACAACTCTTGCCTCACAACGCGTAAGCATCCTTACAGGGGGTATCCTTTGTCTTTCGAGACTGAACGGAGGCATCGACAAGCGGAAAACCCCGGGCGGCTGTTTATAATATAGATTCCAATTGAAAAGTGACAGATCGATCAATCGATTTACGACTAATGGATACTTAAGGATAAACGCATTGAAAATATGGATTCTTTTTATAAAACTGAGTCCGCTGAAATATGTCGCTTTGTATAGTTATATCTCAACGTTCATTTTTCTTATGATTTGCTGTTTATTTTTACTTTGCGTTCGATGTTTCGATGTTTGTTTTTTATTAATAAATTGTTTTTGGAATCCTTGAGACAAGTAGTTCCACTTTACTCCTTTTCACCAATCAGCAATTATCGATATCGTCGATTCAAAATTTAGGCTTTTAATGTCTTCCCATCTTACCCACAATTGTCACGATCGATTACGTGTTTGTGTATTTTATAATGAAAACACATTATTTTTTTAGTCTTGTACTCAATTATTTCTCTCTTTGTATCCTTTATTCCTCTCTCTCTCTTTCTCTCTCTTTCTCTCTCTCTCTCTTTCTCTGTGTGTATATATATATATATATATATATATATATATATATATATATATGAGCAAATAGTTAATAAAATATGTTAAAAAACACTTTGAAATGAGTTAAAAACATATTTAATCTGAAAAGGAAACACTAGATAAATGGATAGTCCTTAATCCGCGGAGTTTCGAAGAATATATATATATATATATATATATATATATATATATATATATATATATATATATATATATATATAATTTTAGTCATTCAATGAATTTTAAAAAAATATGCCTCAAATGTTTCAAGAGTTTCAAATCAAAGGATTTTTCTTATTCTATGTAAGACAAAGAATGCATTAGAAATATTTTAACTCCTTATCCTATGGGATTTCGATATCTACCATCTCTTCAGAGGAGAAAATATTAGCAAATAGTTATAATGGTTTACACCTTATTTGCTAAAGTCAGTAAGACATGGAAAATCACAATTAAAAGTTGTTTAAGTATTTAAATGTCATAAAGTAAAGGAAAAGGATATAATATATAAATATATATGCATATATATATATATATATATATATATATATATATATATATATATATATATATATATATATATAGTCATCCATATACAGTAATGTTTCACTGTTTCATAGTGCGGCTAGAAAAGCTAGGATCGAAACCCGACCGCCCAAACGACAATCGGAGCTTCTAACCATTGCTGCTATGCGGGCAGTGAATTACCAGTGTTTTGACACTGTCCGAATACCTAAGCTCAATTTATTTACACAAAGAACATCACTTAATGTGGTAATTCATCGCTAATAATGGTAATTTGTATATCACTTCAACTTAAGATAGAGAGCATTATAGTCATCCACATACAGTACTGTTTAGTCATCAACATAAGTACAGTTTCGTTGTTTCACAACTCATCAGTGCGGCTAGACAAGCAACTACCTCAAGCTAGGATCGAAAGGAGAGTCGGAGCTTCTAACCATTGAGCTGTTCGGCTGCTACTATGCGGTTTGACACTGTCCAAATACCTAAGCTCAATTTGTTTAACCAAAGAGCATCGCTTAATATATATATATATATATATATATATATATATATATATATATATATATATATACATATATAATTTTATGTATAATCTTATCCCCAATGAAACATCCACTCTCCCTCTCATACTATAAGTATGCTTTCACTCCCTCTCTCCCTCTAACAAACTCGTTGTCTCTCACTCTCTCTAAATATCTTTGGATCTCTTTACTCAGTAACCCAGTCCTATATTTTCTGTCTTTCTTTGTTTTGTTTTCTCTTTATTCGTTATATCTAGGCTACATTTCCTTCATAAAACACTACACAGTCTCTCTGTCTTTATTTTCTATCAAGATCCACTTTCCCGATAAACCACCGCTTCTGTATGCCCCTTACTCCCAACTCGTTGCTCCAATAATCTTCCTCCTTCTCATTCTATCTCCCTCTCTCTCTTTATCTCTGTCTCCCATACGCATTTACACACTCTCTTCCTCTTGGTCTTTCTGTCGCTCTCTGTACATTTTCTATCTCTACTCGTTTCCTCAGTACAACATTTCTTCTATTAGGTTGGTGCAAACATAATGTTTTTTTGACATTCAGCTATATGTAAAAAAAACGACATTATTTTTGCACCAACGTAATATTTCTTTCTCGCGCACCTCCCACCCTCTTTTATGCTCAAACACACACGCATCATTTTCTACACCCCTCATTCTCCTTGTTCTCCTTTTTTTTAATATATATGCTCGTTTCGTTAGTAAGATATTCCCTCTCACTCCAGTGCTGACTAACAATTGTACTTTGCTAACGTCTTTTTGTTTTGTTGTTTTTCTATTAAGTACGATTTGTTATCATAACTGCTGGCCGAACAACCCCAACATTTTCAGTGGTAAAAGTGGACCTTTTTATCCCCAAAAATGTGTTCGATAACTGATCAATTCTGTTTATGGTGCGAATCGTATTCTTCCTCGCAAGCAAAAAGATAAAATAAAATACAAAATAAAGCAAAATGAATAACCTCAGCTCGAACCACCATATACCGACGTTTTCTTTTTCTATTCGTTTTTTTAAATGAAATAATAAAACAGAATTAATTGGTTACCTGTAACTTTCACACAGACAGTGTTTTCCTTAAGTGGAAAAAGGACATTTTCCCACTTAAATTGTCCTCTCTCATTTTCATAGTTTCAATATTATTTTATTATTATCATTTATTTGTTTATTTTATTTTTGTATAGCAGGACGAGTGTCCATGGTCGATTGTCCATTAGTATGTCCAACTGGAGGAGCGAAAATGATAATTTTTTCATATAATCACAAAAGGACAGTTAAGTGAATGTTTTTTGTCTTTAACAGTAAAATGCCTAAAACATTGGCAGTGTGAATGGAAGCGAATGGAGCGCTCTTAAGTATAGAAATATTAAGAGCGTATTACTTTTAACGCACATATGTGTGAATGCCACATGTTTCATAGTTTAACTGATAAGAATTTGAAATATGCCCAAAACTTCTGGAAAATCCTGTATAATGCATAATCTACATGCTTTGAAAATCACTGCAAGGACATTAAAAAGTAAAACAAAATGTTATATAGTTAGTGTGGAGTGTATATATAAGCAGTTACAGATATTTTGTTATGATATCTGTATTAAACGTACAAATATTATTTGTTTAGCCAGCGGATATGATATTAACGTATAAACTGAGTCATGTTGTATAAGAGAGTCATTCCACGGGTATATTTTATAGTTCATAAATAAGAAGAATAATGTATGGTGCCACATCCAGGCCGTTTCAGCGGCTACCTGATTGCACGAGGAGATTACCACACTTTTCTGCACATCCAGGTAAACTTTGGTGTTGACTTTCAAGCCAACTTCGAAGATGTGAGTAGGCATGATGTGTCCATCAATTAAAACCACACCAAATACTATAACTGTGGCCAGAAAATTCATTGAGCCGTGTCCTCAAGCATTGAGCCGTCCGAATTTGCATTTTGAGGATGCTGGGAATGGTCTTGTGTCATAACATGGATCGGTGGAGAGCATGAGTTGTACAGCAGCGCATCTCCGATCTCGCCCGTTGAACATTGTGCCATTTTCAGCTCTTGGGATTGGCACAAAATTGACACACACTAGTATATGGTCTGACATAAAGAAGAACCCCGGTTTTCATCAATTGGAAATGGAATCATGTTATCTTTTCTAAGCCAACAATTTTATCTTTCTATCATATACATATATTAGTAATGGAGATTTGGTATCTGTCTCGCTGAAGACAAATCTAAACTATTTTTTTTGTTTTTTTAATAATAATGGGCAGTTCAGTTTACTATGTGATTTTTTATGGCTGGTTTGTTTAGTTTAGTTAGTCTGTTGTTTGTTTTACGGCATATGAACCTTTTTCCGTATTAATTTAATGCTGAATCCGAACATTTAGATAACAGTTTATTTATGCTTCAAGTTATTTATATATAAAAATAACCAATTGATATTCAACTACCGTTGTCCAGCATATTTTTAGCGGCGGTGGAGGTTAATTCGTAGTAGTTATACGGTGATTGTTCTTGATATGACTCGACGTAACTGGCTGATTGATCAGATCAGGTTTCTACGACCGCCGGTTAAACCCAGATAAAGAAAAATGTGTAGTGTTGCGATGGGTGTATAGCTTTCCCGATTTATGGAACTGCTCAGTCACCAGAAAACCTGTCCTTGAGCGTTACTGCTTTGCAACCAGGGTAAACTGTTGACACCTATGGTGGGGCGAGGTGGAGAAAAAGAAAAAGAGCGCAGAGAATATTGTTGATTTAGTTTGCATGTGTGACCAGTTCTTCGTTGGTCAGTAAAGTATCTTAGTGTAGAAGGACCCGTCAATCGATTTGATTGGTCTTAATTTCGCCATAAGATATACAAATATATAGTTATATACAATTGTCCGTAGTTCAATGTTGATTTTGACAAACTCCGCTGAGTCGAAATAGGTTAATTTTTCTCGGTAATGCGGTGGAATCATGCGGGAGGAGAGGGGTGTGGCGACTCCTCGACTGTGCTCGATTCTGCTCCAAACTTCAGTTCAACTCTGCCGGTTTTGACTCTGGGACCCATTGATATATTCAGGGAAGGGGTGAGACCGGGACCGTTTCCTGGACCAATCGTATCCAGTTACGTCACCTCCACGGGAGGTTCTTTCTACCTCGAGTGCACCTGTGGATTGTAGGTGATTTATTCACGATTGCTGGGGTTGGGGTAATTGTACTCAAAGGCTAAACATTTCTCTTCTAAACTTGAGTCATCATTCGTTGGCATTGAAAACGAAATTATGTTTTCGTTACCGCTTCTCAAAGTGGCATTGAATTGTTGCTTGTCAAAAACAATGAAATTTACAAATCCAATCTTCTCTCAGCAAGGACATTGCCATCACCCTGGTACACCAATGATAATTAAAGAATAAAAAAATAATAATATCTGCCCGGCTTCTTCAACATTTCGTGTGTCTTGACCCCCCCCCCTCCCCCGTGGGAAGTCCGATCGCACTTGTCCCACTTGTTTTTGCAGAACATTACTGAGATTAGCAGAGAAAAAAATGCAATAGCAAAAATGTTTGGTGCGTTTTCAGCGTTTTCAGCTAAAAAGCCAATATATTCAGATATATTCATATATTCAATGCACTATATTTCAATATTCATTTGGTGAGCTGTGTTATGTCTGGTCTATTGTCATTCTGCTAAGGGTTATTTTTCCTTTTATGAAGAACAGTAGTTTATTATTCGTCATAATGGCACGCTCGTAGGCTAGCAAAATATACTATCGTACAACCATATAGTTGCTAAGTAGTATAGTTATTTGAAAAGCGACTGTATGCACGTGAAATATATTTGAAAACCATATCTCTATAGGAAAGGATTTTTAAATGATTATGTGTGTGCTTATACGAAACAAAAACGCTCCTCTAATTAAACATGTACAAAACAAATCCACACGACGAACAATCGTATCACCACTTATAGTCCACTAAAAGAATTCAATTAAAAAAGACTGGGCTTCTACTATATCTCCTCCCATCCAAAGCTATTACCACTAAAACCTCTATCTCACAGAAGAGATGTTGCGAGTTTGTCTCTGCTTTATCGTTATTTTTATGATAAGTGCTCGACTGAGCTTCAATCTATGGCCCCCCTCGCCAAACTTTCACAAGAAACACTCGTCTAGCTGAAAATACAATCAATAATTTCCCCAACTCTTTATCTGTGCCTAAACCTAAACGTAGACTTCTTGAACAAAGCTTCGTTCTTAGAACTGCACGCCTATGAAACTGTCTTCCGTTTTCCTGCTTTCCAGCTGACTACAATATGGTTGTCTTCAAGTCCAACGTAAACAAGTTCTTGATGAGCCGTTCCATTTAAATTAACAAATTTATCGAATTTCCATTACTAACGATTACTATATTGTCCAATTGACTACTGTACACTCTTAACCCTTTTCCTCGAGTGGCCTCTGGACCTTGATAAATGTTTATGCCTATGTAAAAATAAAACATACATTTTTACACTTGATGATACCCTGCTTTTGAATTGGGTAGATTGGCTCCCCTTCTTTTTTTCTACGTTTGCGTTTTTCTTTCTTTCTAGTGAGCTAATAGAAAAGGAAGGAAGTAAGTATTTTTAGACGGAGTTCCTCTTTAAAAATCTCCAAGAAATCAAGTAATTATCCAATCAATACGAAATTTTCACCTATTATTAAGTGAAAAATGAACATTATAATAGGGTACTTTCTCATAATCGATATTTATATATTTTTTGTTTGCCTAAACCCCCTTTTTTATTTGTGGAAACAAATATACTTAATATATATATATACATATATATATATATATATATATATATATACATATATATATACATACATATATATATATATATATATATATATATATATATATTCATATTCACATGCCTCCCTGCAGCGACCTAGTCCATAATATATATAGTTTATATTGCATTGTAGAGTACCAATTGTTGATTTTATAATTCTTTTCATATAATGGCTTGAATTGAAGTTTAAAATGCAAAAGTCAAGTATCACTATTCAATTATGATCTAAACATTCTTTTCAAACGCACCCCTGCCATAAAAAAATGATGTTGATTGACCATAAAGGGCCGTTCTACGTATGCGGCGTTAATAGCTTGAATTAAAGTGTAAAAT
>NC_136486.1:101980792-102118292 GCF_053919585.1 Euprymna scolopes | reverse complement strand
TTGGCCACCTTCTTCGTCTTCTTTTCCTACTCCTTTTTCCCTTTTTTTTTTCTTCTTTTTTCATTTTTTTTCTTAATATTACTTTCTTCGCCATTGTCATTTCTGCGTGTAACTACTTATTCTTTGTTTTTTTCGACGATTTCTTTGCCTTCTTCTTTTTATAATTCTTTTTCTCTTTCTACTTTTAATCTCCTCCTCGTCCTTCCCCGTATTTTATTCTTTCAACTCTTCATTTCTTTTTATTGCCACTCTTTTCTTTCGCCTTCTTTTAATCTTGTTTTTTCTTTTGCTGTGGATCTTATTTGTCTCCTTCATTTTTTTTTTATTGTACATCATTATTTTTCTAGCAATCATCATGCTTATTCTAATTGTTATTTAGCTTCAGCATTTTCTATCCCACATTTTCTGTTCGTACTCCATATTTTTTCTATTCATTTGTCATTACTTCTATTTTTTTCGGTATTTTTTTCCATATTTTCTTTCATTATCTATTTCTTTATCCAAGTCATTATTTATAGTGTATTTTTTTTATTTCTATATGTTTTATTCAATTTTTTCATTCTGTTTAAAATTCATTCCTATTACACCTTATTTTCATTAAAACTTCATTTTATTTTCTTTTTAAATATTTTTTTTTTACTCCTGTTATTTCAATCTTTCCTCTTACTTACACTCGGCATTTAGTCCTGATTCTTTTTTCTTGCTTTCTTTCTTTTGTGTTCATTTTTTTTTCATAGTTTTGTTGTATTTCTTCTTCTTCTTTTTCTTCTTCTTTTCCCTTTTCCACTTTCTTCTTTCGCTACTATCTTTTTTCCTTTTTGTTTTCAATTAATTCTTTAAATGTTGTTTTTTTTCTTCTATTTCTAAGTTTTCTTCATCTACTACTTTTTTTCTTTTTATTCACAGCAGAACTCTATTATATTGCTTCTTTTATTTTCTTCTCCTTTTTCTTCTTCTTCTTCTTCTTCTTCTACTACTACCACTACTATTACTACTACTACTACTGCTACATTTTCTTCTTTTATTCTCAGTCTTCTTGCCATGTTGCTTCTTTTTGTCTTTTTCTTCTTTATCTCCTTTCTTCTTCTTCTTTTTCTTCTCCTTCTTCTACTACTGCTACGACCACTACTACTACTCTCATAAATCTTATTGCGTTTTCTGTTTTTCTACAATATAGAATTTGACTAAAACATGAGTTTTTTTTTTGTTTTTTTTTTGCGATGAAATCCCTTCTAAAATTTATATTAAATTTAATTAATTAAAACATTTTTCCATTATAACTCGCCCACACGTCAACTCCAACACATTCGAATTTCCAAAACCGCGTTTCGTGTTTAAATTACTTTCGCGGTCCATTTATTAATGTGTCTAAGTTTTAGCTTTATATTTATTTACCTGGTTCTCGTCTGCTGTGTTCTGGTACCTGGTATAAAAAGGCCCAACATTCGCAGGTTACCAAAACAACTCCTACCAATCATCCTGTATTCCAAAACTTTTTTTTCTGAGGCCCACGCATTTTATACGTTTTGTGGTTATTGTTTCATAGTTTGCCTACAGCATATTACAACACCAGACCCAGACATTTCATCTGAAATCCTCTCATGCAGATAGTATTTATTTATCAGGGCAATCAGTGTGCAACGTAATACACAACTACGCATGCATGTAGAAACCCGGGATCCAACACGTTGTAGCAGACTACATCACAAGGAACATACGACAAGTAATAACTTGACTCCTGTTTTTTTTTTTGTAACAATGACATGTATTTCTGGATACTTTCTCTGTTCTCTCAAACGTCATCATCGTATGTGCACACGTTTTTTTATAGTGTTTTTATTTTTCCTTACAGTGACGTCAGTTCGCACACGGCTCGGCTTTTGTATATAGCCGCCATACTTTGTTAAAATTGTACCTGCTAGATGTTTATAACATTGTGTATAAACTAGAAAACTGATCATTTCCAGGCGATATGATTATGGGGATTTTGTTTTCTTTGCACAGATAGAACATAATCTCGAAGTCTTGTCCCAAAAAATAAATATAGGCTACGTTAAAAATTCAAATGAATTTTAGAATATGATATGTTTGTTTCGTTACAGTAAAGATTTTGTATTTTTTGTTTTATTTTTTAAATATAGGGGGTAATTTTGACGAGCACTGAAAGCAAATACCAAGTAAGACACCCTTTTCCCGCATCTTAAATGAATTCGTAATAAAATCTATCACACTATTTTCACAATTAGACGTTTCCCTTTTCGTTGTTTTCTTTTTTCTTTTTGCCTGTTCTTAATTTTTTAACTTTCCAGTTTGAGACGTTTTCGTTTTTTAATTGACTACTTTCTTCTTTATATATATATATATATATATATATATATATATATATATATATATATATATATATATATAACGTTTATATACGTGGTGATATGTAGGGAGCCAACACGCTTTAGCCTCTGTCACACACAAGACAAACCCAAGCAGCAGGAATGATATGTATCTCGCTGGTTCAGGTTTAAGCACCAGACATTTATTTTACTCTCTTGAACATAATCGTGATCACCTAACTTGATCGTAATCCCCGGTCTGTGTTTGGGTTCCTTTTTTATAATCTTTTTCTTTTTCCTTGCCGTGACGTCAATTCGCACACAGCTTGATCATTTTCATCCAGCCGCTATACGCTCGTATGCGCCTTGATACACATATATATCCCCTCCACACACACACACACACACACACACACACACACACACACACACACATATATATATATATATATATATATATATATATATATATATATATATATATATATATATATATATATAGGGGAGTGACCGCCCGGCGTTTCTTTTCATAAAACATGCTTAAATATAATATTTACATTTATGCAGATATGGTATCTATTATTATTGAGAAAATCCTCTATTGATTATTATATTAGAATTACTATATCATAATATTGTCAAAACATTTTTTTTCAAATACAACTTGGGTACCATCAGCAAAAGTCGAAACTGAAACATTTAGTTTCCTAGCAGTAACCTATGGATGCATGCATCTAAAAACTTTACAATTCAATGCACTTGATTTAAATAGCGCATGCGTAGAGTCAATTTTGACTCTTAGCAGCTATTTTTCCCGCTGAAAACCAAATCAAATTTGCTACTCGGATTCGAATATCCCATATATCACGCTTCAAGTATAGAGACCAAAAATTAACAAAATATCCCGGTAGAAACCTATCCACACAAGTTCAAGTTCAATTTAACAAACACACACACACACACACAAATCTGCATCTTGGCAAGGATATAAGAACCTGAAATGCAGGATTAAAGCAGTCCAAAATGACTTACGAGCAGATTTTTGATATTTTAAGAAAAGAAAATGTGAAAACTTCTCTTTCAAAGCTTCGAAGTCGAACGATCGGTAAAATAGAAAGACCTGGTCGCCCTAGAGCATCCACTTTGAAGGATGACCGCAGGCTTAAATTAACTGTTTTGAAAGATCGAAAGAAAACTTATGTTGACCCTAGCTAATCAGGGGCTGGAAATTCTCTGTTTAGATATACAATATCTAGACGAATGAAAGAAATGGGATTTTCTTCTAAAAGGTGTGCAAAGAAGCTATTTTTATCTAAGAAGAAAATCAATGATAGAAAGAGATTTTTCTCGTGTCATAGCAAGAAAGATACAGACTGGTTCAGGATTTTTTTCTAATCAGATGAATCAAGAGTTTGTCTTGTTAGTGATGCTCCTGGACGGTGCAGTCGAAAAACTGGATAAAGATTTTCGCCAAGTTGCATAAAAACAACAGTTAAACACGGTAATGGAGGGATAATGGTATGGGGAACTTTTACTGCAGCAGGAGTTGGAGAAGTAAATCAATGCAAAGGAATACATTCGAATGTTTGAAACAGGACTGTTACCAAGAATCCAGAAGCTTGGAATATCCCGGAACATTATTTTTTTCAATTTTATAATGCCTCTGCACACACTGCTAACGTCACAAAAATGGTTTTCTGATAATTCAATTGATATGATGTTTTGATGGAAGAGAATAAAATCAATTCTTTAAGAGGATATTTATCGGAATAATACAAAGCCCAACAAATTGTTTTGGAGCTTATATAGAAGTCAATAAAGAGAGAAAATGAAGATATAAAAACTATATATATATATATATATATATATATATGTGTGTGTGTGTGTGTGTGTGTGTGTGTGTGTGTGTGTGTAATTTACATATATATATTCATTTATTTAATAATGGTATACATTAATTAGGGGAGTTGGGTAAATGGGAACTCTTTATAACATGATATTTGGGATACTAATGTTTCTCATCAGAAGAGTTGTGAAGATACCAGGGCCTGAAAATGTGACGTCTAGCGATAGTTATATTAATAGCGAAATTAATTATTGAGGTTCTTTGCGGGAACTATATTGATCTCTGTGATAAAGGATGTGTGCAGGTTGTAATATATAATGTAGGTAGGTATATAGCATATCTATCGCAGTGGGTTTTATGCATGCGGACATTATGTGTGTTTAAGCTCTCTGGGAGAATATAGAATAATTATTTTTCAAGTAACTTATGCTGTATTTTTAAATTTCATGGTTACATTGTATAAAGGGTGCGTCTGAGGTTAAAGAACAGTTATCTTAACAATTCTATTCTTTATACAGACAATCAGTATGCGAGATAATAAACTAATACAGAAAATGAAAATACATATTGTAATAGTTGCAATAATGTAAGAACAGAGCAATTTGCAAATTGCGAAATATATTAAAGTTGTCGATCCTTGTTTTTAAAGTTCGCAAAATTTTAGAAGATAATGATAGCTAAATTTCTCCTATTGCTAAATGTAAAAGGCACGAGCAAATCTCTGACAACATTAGAACGTACAATTTTGTTTAACAAGTTCAGAATATCATTAACGAGAGTCCCCAGAAGTCAACAAGGTTAATTGCAAAAGATATGGGCGTCCCCGAAGCCACAATTCGAAAGATTGTCCATGAGACTCTTCAATACAAATTCTATGTGATGAAGAGAGACCAGCTTATGTCCGAGATCACCAAAGAAAATCGGTTTATGCCATTAGCGTGTATATGTTTAAATTCGTTTTACTTTCAGATCTGTTAAAAAACCATGGTCCCCTCAGTAAATCACTTTTATCAGGAGAAGATACCACAGTCAGTGAATCCCTATGTCACAAATCTCTCACGCAACACACTTCCACATATTTTTTTTTTTAAATCGATCTCGTATCTACAAGCATAATCGTCTCGTTTCTTGTTTCTTTCGTCGCAGCGTGTGACATTCTTTGCCCTCTTAACAAAAACCCTGTCTGTTTAAATCCGCGACTACTTCTCGCATTCACAGCAATTATTCCGATTTCGTACCCTCAAACCACTTATTATTATCATTTATTTTTGCCAATTGCACCCCCACCCGTTTCCGTCACAATTGACATACATGTCACACGGCTTCAGCGCCACGTCACTAATTTCCCTACCATTTGTCAACATCCTGATAACATCACAGTCTGTATTGAACTGTCTAACTTCCGGTTGCAGAATACATCCCGCTTTTTAATTTCCGGTTACTTTTTTCTTTCACTTATATATCCTCGCGTGCCTTCTTCGTAACGAATTCCGCTATTTTTCGCGTTTCTTGATTATTATTATTATTATTATTATTATTATTATTATTATTATTATTATTATTATTATCATATATTTTTCAATGATATTAAACTCTTGTTCCAGAGGCATTTTTATCTGTAAATTTATTATTTTCTGCAGTTTTCTAAAGAAAGCATTGCTGTTCTATGTCGATGTATTTTTTTTTTATTATCGTAGATGAAAAAAGGAAACGTTGAATAATTAGAAACTAGATAGAAATGAATGTTATCATGTTATAAAAATTAAACAAAACAGAACAACAACAATAACAACAACAACAACAACAATAATAATAATAACAACAACAACAATAATAATAATAATAATAATAATAATAATAATAATAATAATAATAATAATAATAATAATATAATAACATGGTTTATAGGTGAAGTCAACATAAACCAAAAAAAACGAAGATTCTGAAATCTTATACAAAAAATGATGAGCTAAATAATATAAAGGTGAAAAGTTGGTTGAATATAAAAACGTATAGAACAATGAAAAGGAAGTATATATATATATATATATATATATATATATATATATATATATATATATACACATATATATACACATATATATAATGCATGTATATTATTGTGTTTGCGTGTGCGTGTCATGTATATATATATATATGTGTGTTTGCATGCATATATATATATATACATATAAAAAGAGCAAATAAAAGGGACAGTGTCAGCTATAAATATATATACACATTTATATATATATATATATATATGTGTGTGTGTGTGTGTGTGTGTGTGTGTGTGTGCGTGTGTAAATGATAAAAAGGAAGCACATGTTCGTCTAGGTTTCATTTCAAGACTTTCCCAAAAAGAATTAAATAAAGAGAAAACGTTTACATTTCTATCACGTTGGATTATTATTATTTTCGTTACGTTAACTTATTCCTTTCATAATAATTATCACATCTATCTATCTCTGTCTCTCACTTGCTTTTTCTCTCTAGCTATATATATATATATATATATATATATATATATATATATATATATATACATGTATATATATATGCATGTATATATGTATATATATATGTGTGTGGGTGTGTGTGTGTGTGTGTATTAGGAGATTACAAAATTTAATGCTCGTAATTATCAAGAAGAAAACTTATTTTTTTATTCTATTATAAAAATAAAAATAAAGAATAAAGTAAGCCAATTGGTTTCGCCCCAACTCAACAAAGGTATTATCGACGGGTTTTAAGGGAGAAAACGGATGTTAATATCTATATGTAAAATAAAAACACTGTTATGGTATATACACTATACTATTTCAGGCGATACGAGTAATGTTAGAATTGGGCAGCTTTTATAAGAGTTAGTTTGTGTATGCTTGAAAATTCCAAATTCATAACCTATATAATTTCACAAATAGTAGCAGCTTAATTCTAGGTGAAACGATACTATCATTGAATAAAGTGTTAACTCCTTAGCATTTTTTTACAAAAAAAAAGTAGCAGGAATGCAAATGATGACGACAAAGGCTACATTATTTTGCTGGCCTAATTAACAAGCATGATTGAAAATTTTCGAATGCTAACAATTTCAAACGCCTTATTTTTTATAACTATTCGTATCGAATGCAGATACTAAAAAATCAGAAAAAAGTGTCCTTAATGAATTAAACATAAACTAGATAAAAACACATCACTTATCGCATAAAACTGTTAAGATGTTTAACAGAGTGCAGTATGATATATCAACAAAATCCGCTACAGCAAGTCACCTAAATTTAATGTGAAAAACCAGCTGCATTGATGCAATGGTTGTTTATATTAAACAAAAAGTGTATAAAGCGTTCAAAATAGACTTTGTAGCTTAGTGGGGGGGTGCCCCTTTCTCTTCCCTGTAATCTCATTCCCACAGAAGAGACATTGCGAACCTGTCTCTGCTTTATCGTAAATTTCATTGCAGATGCTTAGCTGAGCTTCGATCTATGACCCTCCCTCGCCAAACTTTCACGAAAAACACTCGTCTAGACCAAACCACTATCAATAATTTCCCACGCTCTTTATCTGTGCCTAAACCTAAGTGTAGATTCCATGAAAAAAAGCTTCTTTCTTAGAACTTCTCCCCTGTGGATACGAAAATTGGGCGATACATTAATATTTAAATCGGCTTTTCCGTAACTACAACCAAGGCAAATGTTTCTCGCATGTTTTTCCCGTTAGGGACCCCCTACCCGTTTTTTCTATTCAAAAACTGCTACATTGCCAAAAGTATGTTTATTCATAAAGTCTGAAGAAATGCTGGTTTTTGAAAATTTTCAAACGATATAATGCTTGAAATTGTCGAACTGGACATTGAAACAATTGTAACGTAAAATTAAATACATTTTTGTTGCCATCAACACCTTGTCTTGAAGTCTTGATTTTGCACATCTCGCGGTTATCAGTAGCCGAATGGATTAGGTCCTTGCTAATGAGGCCGTAGATGGCTTCTGTTGCCGGGTTTGAATCTATCAACCGGTGTTAATCGTGACACCCTTCACTAATGATTCCCAAAAGGATGAAACACTAGTGTCTGTAGGTATTTAATAGTTATTATAGTAATTAATTATGTCAGCCCCTTTAAGAAACGAGTTTTTTATCGTTAGTCACTTTCAGTTAAAATAAAAGTCGGTAAATATAGCTCATATGCGCAGATAATCATATAATAATCAGATTACCTTGACAAACGTTAAAAAAACATTTAAAATAAATGTTTTAATTTAACATTATTCTCGCTGTTAAAGGTGGCTGATTAGATTAGGTCCTTGCTAATGAAGCCAAAGATGGCTTCTGTTGCCGAGTTCGAATATATCGACCAGAGTTAATCGTGACACTTTGCACTAATGATTTCCGAAAGGGTGAAACACTAGTGTCTGCAGGTATTTAATAATCATTATAGTAAATAACACACACACACATATATATATATATATATATATATATATATATATATATATATATATATACTAGCATGGGTGTCCGGTGTTACCCGGGTGTTTGGAGGTGTATGCTGAGAAAAAACAAAAAAAAACGGTCATTTTTTTAACTTTGACCCCTATTATGACCCCTTAACATTTATTATTTGGGGTTCAAATGAAATTATACAGTTAGATCAATATCCAAGGAACCTATATCTAAAATTTCAAGTGTTTAAACCCAAACTTGTTGGAGGAGTTTGTAAAGTTTTCAAAAGTCAAATCGTTGAACTTTCACCCCTTAACAGCCAAATTTCTGCCAGACAACCGATCACATACATTTTCTCAAATCTCAGTAGCTGTATATCAAATCTCGAGTATGTAGACTTAAAATTGACATTGCGTAGGGAAATGTACACAAACACACAGACAGACAGACACACACATACACAGACACGTTCATTTATATATATATATATATATATATATATATATATATATATATATATATATATATATACTGAGAACTCAGGGAAAACGGACATTCGCCGGTAGTCGAATGGAAAACAATAAGACAAGCTACCACGTGTAGGGACCTAGACGACCAATGTAGAGTATGCCTTTATGAAAAATTTGCTATCCTGTACTTTAAAGAACCCCAACATCTATTAAACTGTAGAAGAGAAATAGCAAACAACTGTGTTCACAAGAAAAAAATTACTCTAAGATAGCGATAAACAATAGTTTTAAAACTAACAAAAACACTAGAAAATAAACAAATAAATAAATTAAATAAACATGAATATACATAAACGATCACACATATATGTATGTATATATATGTATATGTATATATATGTGCATATATGTGTGTACACACACACACACACACATATGTATATATATATATATATATTTATATATAAACTAACATAAAAAACCCACTAACCTAGATTTAAAACGGATCAAGAAACTAAATATTCAGGCTAAATAGAGCACCCACAAAGGAACGGGTCAACCAGAGGTCAAATAGGCCTTTGTCCGATAAATGCATGCTCATTGGCTGATAGGAAGGGCGCGGTGGATACTAGAAAGCTGATTGGCTAACTAAAATCTCAAAAGAAGATGCGCATATAAAAACGACAAACAACCACAGAATTCGCGCATCAGCCTGAAGAGTCCTAAAGTGAATGAAACGCGGAATATTCAGTGTAGCTTAATCGCCATATACAT
Source organism: Euprymna scolopes (assembly GCF_053919585.1). Lineage (NCBI taxonomy): Eukaryota > Metazoa > Mollusca > Cephalopoda > Sepiida > Sepiolidae > Euprymna > Euprymna scolopes. The sequence continues at coordinate 102,108,432 of NC_136486.1, read as the reverse complement.
TTTGTAACTTACTATATATATATATATATATATATATATATATATATATATATATATATATATATATATATTGGGTCACGAATACTTTAGTGGAAACGATGTTGGACTTTTAAGGTAAACGTTAAAGAATTCGACTGAAGTCTCGTTGGTCTGTCACACTTATATATCGTATAATACGTATAAATATTGAAACTATCGAGAGAAAACCGGAAAACAGAAAGAAGTAAGCTGGGTTTTATGTGCTTATCGACGATTTTAATGGGAAAATTATTGTTTATTGCAATTTATTTTATGTTTGTTAATTCTTTGTAAAATATTTGTCGGGTTAAAAAAAAAAACATGTTTTCAAAATCCAGAAGGGAAATAATCACAAAAGAAAATTCTGACGTAAGCGAGAATGATAAAAAGACGCAAAAATATATATTTTTTCTTCTTTAAACATTTACTCTTCACGCCTATTTCATAGAACTTTTCAGAAACGTTTTTTTTTTTCTGGTCGAGCACTCTCCAACCACGAATGATGCTTTCTATTTTTCCATTGTTTGCTCGCAACGTTTATACATTCATTTTTCACGAATTACTTCTGTTTTTTATAAACATTCCATTGAGTTTTCATATAACAGCAGATAGTAACAGTGAAAATTTCACATACTACTACTACTGATACTACTACTACTACTACTACTAGTTCAACATCTACTGCTATTACTTACATATTACAATTATTAATAATAACAATTTCATATCTGTTTAAAGCTCAAAGTAAAATTGTGCTAATAAGCTTTACCCGGCGTTGCCGGTCGTAAAATACGCATAAATATTATATTTTAATTAATGAAGATTTCTTATTTATTATTATAGAGCAAATTCTCTATTGATAATCATCCAATATATAGTAATGATTTCAAAAGTTATAAAAATATTTGACTTTGGTACCATCTCCTAATATGATGAATAACATCCGCTATAATATAATAAGATGCGCTAGAACGAATAAAAACGGTTAGCACTCTAGCCTTACGCGTTATTGATGCGTTCGTAAAAGAAACAGCAAGATTTTTTTTTTATTCGACTTACCCTGTCAAGGCCAACTGCACTGCTTTCTATTTTGACCCCATTAGCCACAATTTTCTGCCAGGGAGCAACCAAATCCTAACTGTGCTACAGGTTTGAATACCTATATATCGCATGTCAGCTGTGCAGAGGGAAGTTTTGGAGAGATTGTTCGCACATGCACCGACAAATTTATATATATATATATATATATATATATATATATATATATATATATATATATATATATGTATGTATGTATATATATATACATATATATATATATATATATATATATATATATATATATAAGGCAGACATTTTTTATAACATGAATAGACTAGTCACATTAATACACTTTATAATAGTCAAATTAATTAAGAGTAGGAAACCAGATCTAATATCTGTAACATTTTTTTGTTCTTAGGATTAAGGGAGGTGGTGTTTGATCAACAGTGCTAGGGAGCTATGATTTAATATACTGTTTTGTTTTGAAATTCGCGAAACAGTGTTTCATGATAAACAACTGACGATCCCTTAACTTTACATTGTGAATTGGAGAAAGCAAGTTGATGCATTCATTGCATGTGATTAAATGACTTATTGACTAAATAGTTTTCTAACCAATGTTAAAAATATGCAAAAATTAATAGTTTTAAACGTTCAAAAATCTTCCAAGACTATATATATATATATATATATATATATATATATATATATATATATATATATATATATATATATATATGAGCAAACAGTTAATAAACTATGTTAAAAAATACTTTGAAATGAGTTAAAAACATATTTAATCTGGAAAGGAAACTCTCGATAAATGGATAGTCCTTAATCCGCGGAGTTTCGAAGGAATACTCTCCTTCTCATCAGAGGGTAGGAATTAACAAAATGCGGGATCGGATTTTGCATGCTGAAGTATTTGATGAAACACCAAGTAAGTCAAAGATCTTACTTGTAAACAAAATAAGTTAAGTAGAGGGAATATGGTAAAGAAAAAGGTGATTACATATGAATGGATAGTCTGGTGGAAGATAAAAAATCCAGTGACGGTAAAATCCAAATGTAAAACTTCAAGAATATATATATATATATATATATATATATATATATATATATATATATATATATATATATATATATATATATATGCGAGCTACGTGTTCATCTGAAATTCTTCGCAATAATGCAGAATATAGAAACTACGTATGTTCGCATACTTCAATCCTGAAAAGTGAAAACTCTCAAGAAACAAAACAACATTAAACTCAGACCGCTACAAGATCTTCTCTAACAGCAGGATTTACGTTACACTCTTCCAGATGTTGAAATCCAATTACAAGAGACTTAACCAGACCTATTGTTCCTGTACGGAACTGCCTTGGGTCGACTGTTTCCTTAGATGAGTTGGCGATTAAAGATAGCATAAAACTTTGACTCCCCCCCAAAAAAAACTCATGGACATAAAATATATGCCTACATAAGAGATGGCTTTCCATGTAGTAGGGACATCTCCAGAGAAGATCCTAAATTGCCTCATATTTACTTCAGGTTAACACAAGTACTTGCTCACAGCGCCGCGTTCATATTTGCCCTCTATCGATCTAATTACAGTGAAGTTACTATCATTGAGAGTATATCTGACACAAAATTAACCACATTCTGTCAACCCATATCTCGGCTAACATTCACATCTTGAATGGATAGTTAATCAAACAAGGCGGATAATGAGAGGAGGTACTATCATGTTTTCTCGATTGCCTATGACCTAACACAAATTGTTCACGAACCCACCAATATGCCCGACTCTAACAGACAATATGCAGTCTGGACCTTTTTATACAATTTGCTTAGAAATGTACTCTGTCTACATTGGTCTCTTTTGATCATACTGTTGTCTCAGTTAAGATAAAAACAAATGTACTTCTCCATCGTTCTGAATATAGATACTCTATGACTGATTGAGATAGCTTCCGACTATCTATATATTTATATATTTATTTCACTCCATATTTAAAGAGAACGTGTCCTTTATAATATCTGACCTGATTGAATGTTTAATTATCGGTATAGACCGCTTCATATCTTCCAAGAAAATCCAAGAAACCAATCGTGGTTCACCCTAGAATCTGCTGCTGTTAACGCGCATAGAAATCACTATTTCCATTACTTCCAATGTAATAAATGTTGTGAAACTACAGCACCTGTAGGAGTACAAGCAACCATTGTAAAGAGTAATAAAAAAAATGCCAGAGATTCGTATGCTCAGTATGTCAATGTTAAAGTAGCTAAGTAACGGCTTACTTCTCACCGGTTTTGTCGATTAACAAACAGGATCCTGAACAGAAGCGTGTCTTTAATCCATATCATAATGAACGGATCTGGCGTAATTTCGTCAGCATTTGAAAAAGTAAAACTCTTTGCCAAGAACGTTACAACATATTCTACCCTTTACAATCAGAGCCTCATTCCCTCGTATTTTCTTCGTGTGACTAAAAACACACTATGCGACATACAAATAGCTGTATGGTATGTTGCCAACCTTATCAAAAATTTTGATTTCAGAAAAGTAACTAGCCTCTCCGACATTCCAATCACAGTGCTCAAAAAGCTTCAACCGGAACTAGCTGCCGTACTTACAAAGCTTTTGAACGTTGCCTTAAGAAGAAATGCGTATCAACACGCTGGAAAACTTCATCAGCCTCACCGTGTTTACAAATTCAGGGGATCAGCTATCTCCCTTTCAGCATAGACCAATCAGTATATTGGGCATCATGAGTAAGTTGCTGGAATCTATGATAAACAGAGAAGTGATCAACCATCTAAGCAAAATAACCTGCTTAGGGACATGCAATATGGCTTCCATCTTGCGAGGTCTACAGCTGATGTAGTAACTGTTATATCACACAGGTTAGTGACTCTTTCGATAGGGGATTCGTTTCTCGAGCAATAGGTCTTGGCATATCAAATGCTTTTGATAGAGTATCGCGTAAAGGTCTACTTAACAAGAAAGATTACCAGCTATACAATAGTTGGCAATTTACTCTCAATTATTAAATTCCTTTTCTATGATAGGTTTCCCAGAGTAGTCGTTGATGGGAAGAAATCAGAAACTAATAGTATTAACGCTGGCGTCTTTCAAGTTTCCATTTTGGGCCCAACTCTCTTCCTGATCTTTATCAATTATCTCACAAATCACATCAATCTTTGAGCTTTCGCAGATATTTATGCAGACGACACTGAAATCTCTGGCAACACTTCAAAGGCCAGCAATAAGCAAGACCTTTCTGATTCTCTCTCTTCTTATCTTGGTAATATGGTACATTGGGGAAAAAGTGGGTGGTTAATTTTAATGCATCGAAAACCAAACTTCCGTCCTTTCGTCAAAATCGCTTCGAAAACCATCATGCCGCAATAATAATGACTGATTCTCGTCTTGAGGAATCTCTATGTCTGAACATGTTTCTTGGATAGACCTTCATTCCTGACCTAAAATGGAACACATTCATCAAATCTGTTGCAAAGACTACTGGGAAAATGATTAGATCACTCTCTTAGTCCAGTGGGTATCGGACTGTCGATGCAATAGTTTATTTGTAAAAGAGCCAGTTACGTCATAAGAATTAGTACTGTTACTACCTCTGGACAGAAGTTGTCCGGCGCGCTCTGTCCATCCTTGATAGAGTTCAATATCAGCTTCGAAATCTAGTAGGTGATGCACTTTTCTCTACCCTCCAAGCTGTTTCCCACATAAAAGACGTTGCAAGCCTGTGTCTGCTATACCTTTATTTTCATGGCAAGTGCTCGACTGAACTCCAATCCATGGTCCCCACTTGCCAAACTTTCAAAAAAATCACTCGACTAGCTATAACCACTCGGCTTCCACACTTTCTTTTTGTGCCTAAAACTAAACGCAGATTCCATGAACAAAGCTTCTTTCCCAGAAATTCCCGCTTGTGAATCTCTGATCCGCTAGCCTGCTTCCCAGATAAATACAATATGGTAACCTTAAAATCAAATGTAAACAATTTCTTGTTGAACCATTCCTATAAATAATCAAAGTTAAGCAATTTATGTAATTAAAGATCACGACACTATCACTTTACATTCATTAATCTTTATCCTCGAGTGGCCTTCGGGTAACGGAAATTTTATCGTTACGTTCAACGAATTTCATACCAGTTTACCTTGGTCTCTTTATGTTTTATTAAATTTCTTTTAGAACTCTTAGTCTCATGCAACGGGATAACATTCGTTGAATGGAACGATAAAATCTCCGTTACTCTGACAAATCATATGAATAATACTACATGTCTTATGTACTAATAGTATTCCTACACTGAATGGTTTTTTTACTCAGGTCTTACTAAGATTTATGTAAGGCCATTTTTTCTTCTTAAACCCAAAGTTTAGTTGTTTCTTTAAATATTTCTCTATACGTAATTATTGCTAATTATTTCATCCAAATTCTATAAAAAGCATGTTCATCTAACTGTGGCTGTATTATCCCTCTGTTTTGGTTCTATATTATGCCTTATTAATCGCCATCTTGTCTTGCTCAGTTTCGGGTTATGGCGAACTTTTAAGACGTTTAACTTAAAAAAAGAGGTCTTTGTTTCTGACCTGATTTCTGATTTCTTTTGTGACTTCCAAGTAAAAAAAATGTAGAATTCAGTTAATAGTGAAATGAAATCAATCATCTCATATGAAACCATATAAAATTAAAAATAATTAATTAACGCTCGTTAATTAATGTGCGAATTAGTTAACCTCATGTGGTTGCTTGCATATCCATGACTGAGTATATTTCAAAAAGTTCGTTTTAATAATTGTTAAATAGTAAAAGTAGGCTTTTAATATCATTATATGCGCGAGAAAAAATCTCGACTTTATTGATGCATAGATTTCTATTAATTGTATTGTTATAATATATTTTAATGCAGAATTGAATATACTGCACTACTTCTGGATAGTATACTATATCTCACTGCTGAAGCAAAGTTGTGGAAATTCTATCTATGTTTTATGTCTTTTAAAAGGAGATAATGTAATCTGTTTTATTGTCAGGAGACACTCCTCTTTTTAAGGAAGGTAAAGCAGTATCTGTTCTATCGTAATTAAATTGTCCTCCTGTGACGTACTTTCGTCCTCTAAACGGGGGTATAGTATATGTGGCTTCCTTATAATGTCATATTCTCAAGTATTAGCTCCTTCTTTGCTGGGAGTAGTGTAGTATCTGTTATATAATCAAGATGCCATCATCCTAGGTGTTACTTCATTTATTTTAGTACAGGTTTGTTAGTGTATATCTGTTTAGCTATCAGCAAACAATCCTCCTAAGAATTATCTCCTCTTTGATGTATAGTATAGTATCTGGGTTATATCTGTTGAGTTTTTATTAAACCATCCTCTTCTACATTACCTTTTCCTTTGAATGGGTGTTAGTTATAAAATTATTGTCGCAGGCATTACCGTCTTTTTTTTTTTAAAGAAGTAGGTACATCTACAAGAAATTGTCACAATTGGAAATTTATTAGCAATCGCAGTATACGAGAGTTGTTCTAATAGGTAAAGCCTCCTATTATTTATTAAAAGAGTTGAATATCCACAAAGACGGGAGTCGTTTTATTAAACTCATCGATATTATCTGCTTAAGAATTTTTTTCTACATAGCAACCACTATTCTCAATACGTAGGTTATAATCTCAACAAATAAATTCTTTTTTGAAAAAAAACAAAAAACAAAAAAAAAACAACAGATTTCATGACATCTAGAAATATAGCTATGTGGTAGAGCATTCGATACAGATCGAACGATCCGTGTTCAAGCCCGGGTGTATCTCACCATTTTATTTTATTTTTTTTTTTACTTATTAATGAATTCAAATTACAATAAAATAAAGTACCATTTAAAATCGCCTCAAATCATTTTCTTGCTTGCATATTTTAAAGCTAAACATTAATCAAAAGTGTGTTTCCAGGGAATTTATCGTCATCTGACGTGACAGTGTAAACAAAAGCAGACGAAGTGTGATGAAATACATTATCATTATTAATTATTTTATTCATTTATTTTGCGAATTAGGCCATCGAGACAAATTATTCCTTGTTATTTATAATATTTAATAGAGGATTGATTCTATAGTAATACATATGTAATCTGCATAAATTAAACTATCATGTTTAAGTATATTGTATGACCAAGGAACGCAGGACGTCTAGCTAGTATATATATATATATATATATATATATATATATATATCTATATATATATATATATATATATATATATATATATATAAACAAAAATAAAAATAAAACAAAACAATATAGACGCAGAAAACAATTAAGCATTCCATAAAAATAATACGTCAATGCTAACCTAATACCTCGGGATAATATAATACTTATAACGCGTAACTGCTTACCTAATACCTCAGGATAGCCAAATACTTATAACACACCACTGTTTACCTAATACCTAGAGATGACATAATACATATAACACACGACTGCTTACCTAATATCTCGGAATAACCTTATACTTATAACATGCCACGGCATATCCAATACCTCGAGATACCATAATACTTATAACATGCCACTGCATACCTAACAACTCGAGATACCATAATACTCATAACATGCCACTGCATACCTGGCACCTCGGTATAAACTAATACATATAACATGTCACAGCTTACCCAATACCTCGAGATAACCCACTACTTATCAAATGCCACTGCCTACCTAATACTTCGGGATAATCTAATACTTATAACATGCCACTACATACATAATGACTCGGGATAACCTTATACTTATAACATGTCACTGCATACCTAACACCTCGGGATAACCTTATACTTATAACATGTCACTGCATACCAAATACCTCGAGATAACTTAATACTTATAACTTGTACCGTGGCATGATCTAATACTTATAACACGCCAATACTTACCTTATACCGTGGGATAACCTAATACTTATAACACCCCAATACTTTCCTTATACCGTGGGATAACCTAGTACTTATAACACACCGATAATTACCTTATACCTTGGGATAATCTAATACTTATTACACGCCAATACTTACCTTATACCGTGGTATAACCTAATTCTTATAACACGCCAATACTTACCTTATACCGTGGGATAACCTTATACCTATAACACGCTAAATGCATAATGTTACTCGCGTGTATGTGTTAGCGTAATAGAAAGGTTTTTAGTTGTGTAATGATGAGCATTACACGAGGATGTAAAACAACGAATGGAATAAATAAATAGATTCGCAGGACAGTTTATAAAAATCATCATGATATTTTCGCATAACAATTTTGTAGCCCGCAAGTAAATTAATTTGTGATAATATGTTTCACAAATCAGGGGTTCTTGGGGGGAAAATTCTGTTCATGGAAATCCTGTTTTAGTGTTAAAATAACAGCTCTCCTCCCCTCGCTCTCTATCTCTCCTGCTTTCTTACTCTTTCTCTCTCTCTCTCTCTCTCTCTCACTCTCTCTCTCTTTCTTTCTTGTGTAACACACACAACAACTCTGGTTTAATTTAAAACTCTTCGTCTTTTATTCATTTTTCGCTTTCTCTCGCCGTATCTCTCTCGCTACAGTTTGTCTCTCCTTATATTTCTTTTTCTGCATGGTAAAATCCGACATGGTGAGGAGCGAATGCGCTCAATATGCTCAGTATTTTTTTTGTACGCTTTTCCAATGTTCTAAAACTTTTGCAATTGGCGGAATGAATAGTTTCCCTCACGTTTTTTTTTTTTCCTGTTCGACTGGAAAAGAAGATTGATTTTTCCTTGGCAGCGACCATTAGTCTACACTCGAATTTGGGTGGCGATAAGCCTGTCCAAGGTCCCAGTCCTCTTTGAAATAATTCAGCAGAGGTCTTGCTAGTGCTTTCTCCATTCTCTTTGACCCTCCTCACTTATTTGGTGTAGTGCTTTTTTAATATGACATACATGCACAAAAAAAGGGGGCGGAAAGTAGGGGTACAGGACAGTTAACTTACAATTATACAGTTTCAGTTTTCATAATTCCATGTGATGTTTCTTTGTGTTCTACATCTGCAACAGTTTCTGTATATCTAGTTTGTGTCTGTAACTCATGTGTGTTAGTCTCCGCCTTCAAAGGTTTTCCTTAAATTATTTTGCAGTTTTCATCATTGTTTTCTATTGTATCTTATCAGCCATCCCTCTGATTTCAATCTCTCCCATTCTTAAAAAAAATAAGATATTTGATATTGTTCCTAGTGCTCCTACGTTTAGCGACATTATTTTGACTTTCTTCATCTTTTAGATCTCTTTGAGCTCTCTGACAAGTCCTGTGTATTTGCTCTGCTTCTCCATCTCCTTATTTTCCACTCTGTTGTCTGCTGGAACGGTAAAGCCTACAATCTGGCAGGACTTCTACTTCATGTAAACTAGTAACTTCTTACTTTGATGGGTTTATCCGATTGTACATCCATGTCCCATGGGATTTTGCGACTTTGACTTTCAAGTTCTGCTGCCGGTTTGTGCTTGCATCATTTGTCTGCATAATTGCCAGTGTCCTTCTTTTTCCGCTTGGTCGTCTCTATTTTTGTATTCTTTTGGGGCTAGTTTATTATTATTATTATAATTATTATTATTATTATTAGTAGTAGTAGTAGTAGTAGTAGTAGTAGTAGTAGTAGTAATATTTTGTTGATGTTATTATTACTGTTGTTATTAATAGTTGTGCCCACTAGGTGTTCTCATACAGGTCATTATTAGAGATTTCACACTGAAAACAAACGGTGCTCCTCCTGCACCTGTTTGAACAGAAATCTCAAATTTGGACTACTCTCACACTTTTCTGCTAGCCGTTGCAAATGAATTTGCGCCATCGCAACAGCTGCTTAACATTGTCTTCTCGCGTCAATGATCATTGGTTATCACCAGAACTTTGGTAAGAACACGGGTCTCTAACGTTCTGTTCCTCTTTACATTTATCCAGTGGAGATCTGGCCATTGATGTTTTCTTTTCGGTCTTTCGACCCTTCTCGACTGTTTGATATGATCTTACTTGACGCTTACATTAAAAACAGGGTGATAGTGGTAAGGTTTTAACTTACAATTTTGTAGGTTTCCTTTTCTTGATTCCATGTAATGTCCGTGTATTACAGTTTCTTTATAGCTGGTTAATGTAACGTAGGCCATGTGAATACGTCTCCGCTTTCCGAGATTTTCCCTTAAGATTTCAGCCGATTTCATTCATCATCTGGGAAAATTTCATTATTATAATTAAGAAGAACTTTGAACTATTAACTTTTATATTATGCAATATTATTAGTTTGGTGCAAAAACAATGTCGTTTTTTTACGTTTAACATCAAAAAGTCATAACTCCTTTCATGATAAACTTTATTAATCGAAATAATTACCATTAGAATCGAAACACTTTTGCCAACGAGAAACATTTATTTATCTCATTAGTATAGACATCAGGAGTTCCGGAAGCGATGAAGTCATTGAACGCCGGTTCGCAATCATCTCGACTTTTGAATCATTTCTCGCGCAGGAAGTTTTCGAGATGCTTGGAAATGTGATAATCGGTGGGCGAGAGCTCCGGTGAATATGGCGGATGAGGCAGTCTCATAGCCTAATTCTTTAAGTTTCTGCAGGATCAGTTGAGCATCATACGGCCGAGCCTTGGTCAATACGAAGGGATCAAATCTCGGCCACATACGTTGTTGCTTCTGGCGTATTTCGTCAATTTATCGGCAGTACTTTGCCGTAACTGTTTCGTCTGGATTCAAGAAGCTGTGATAGATGAGGCCACTAAACAGTTACCATAATCTTTCTGGTACAATTTCGGTTTCGGAAACTCTTGTGAATCTTCTCCTACATCCAACCACTGTGCCGATAGTCGCCCGTTGCCGTAGGGGTCCATATCTCTTTACACATCACAATTCCTTCGAGAAATTGGTCGTTTTTGTTGCGCAGAAAGAGGGGAGAAGACACCTCAAAATGACGATTTGTTATCATCGTTCTATTCATGCAACACCAATTTATTAAACTGTTTGATTTCCCTATTTGCTTTAAATGGCAAATGGTCGACCTCGAGTTCAACAGCAACTTTTCGTGTGGTTTAGTGAGGATCGGCTTCAATTAAGGCTTTCAGATGTTCGTTATCAACCGCAGCCGGCGGACTGCGACCGTTTTTATCTCCGAGGCTTTTGAAACAATTGTGAAATTTTTTAAACAACTGTTGTCCCACACGTTTGTTAGTGATTCCTGGATCAAACGCATCATTGATATCACGGACTGTGTCGGCAGATTTTCGACTTAGTTTGAACTGGAATAAGAAAATCGTGCGGATTCGAATTTTGTTCATGCCGTCGAAAATCCTGCAAAAATGAATGAGGAAATTGAGAACAGTAACGAATAAAACGATTCGATCGAACGAATAACGCGCTTCAAAATGATATATAACATGGCTATATATATATATATATATATATATATATATATATATATAAGGATTAATTCAGAAATCATATATAAAAGTAACATATGTAAGGAAATGATATTGTTTTTGCACCAACCTAATATTTGAAAATTACATATTAACTTTTAGTTAAAATATTTTCATCATTGTGAACACAATTTAAAAAAAAAAAGAATCTAACCTACAATTTTTTTTCGTTTTCGCCTCTACTTACGGATATTTGATACGAATAATTTTACAGAATTTTCAAGAAAAAACGTCTCGTCTCCAACTTTAAACCTGTTTGCTATTTATGTTTTTCATTTGTTTTCTTAGATTTGTTCTGATTTCCAAATAAATTGTGTTCAAGTGTCCTGCCCGTTTTTCTTAATATCAACATATAATTTATAAGCATATATTAAATTAAACAAAAATATATCTCTTACTACTTTGTTCTCTATATCTTTTTTCGTAAAAATCTTCTTTTTATAGTTTTTTTTTTCCTTACGGTGACGTCACTTCGCACACGGCTTGGTATTTGCATGCTTCCACCATAATCAGTTACACAATCAGCAACGATTGGCTATCTGCTTTAATATTTCCCCATTCGTCTGTAGTTTGTCTGTCATTAGTGCGTAACACGTAGTTTATGATATAAAAAAGGTTAATAAGTGTTGTGTATAATAAATGTTTCCTAAAATCGTCGCTTACAAGTGTTTATTGTGATTATGAGATATGGCGGTTGTTTAGTGGTTCACAAAACGGACTGGCGACATGAGTGTTGCATATTCGAATCCACTCAGTTTTACTCCTGGTCTGAAATGGAACACAAACATCAAATCAGTTGCCAACATCGCAGGACAAAATGTTTGTAGATGGTAGAAGTAGATATCTCGCTGCCGATGCAATCCTCTATCTGTATAAGAGCCAGCTACGTTCTAAAATTGAGTATTCTTACCACATCTGGGCAGGAGCTTTTTGGCGCGACCTGTTCTGCCTTGATAGAGTTCAGAATGGACTTCAAAACCTAGTGTTACATGGAAAATGGCTGTCCTCTTTTCGTGTAAATAAGAAAAATATTAGATAAGTAAAAATGAGATTAGGATAAGCCTAGAATCGAACCCTGTAGGCAAAATTAAGAAATGGAATGTTAGAAATTAAATGTCCGATTCTTTTAGAAATCTTAATATTAAAACGTCAGTTAAAAGAATGGATAATGCAAATAATAAAAAAAATTGTTAAAAAATAGGTTAGGTGAGGATACTTTTGTTTGCCAGAAGTGTTTTTCGACAAACATATGAAAAGCCACGTGAAATTAGTCACGTTATAAAACTCACTTCTGACGTCATAGACAAAGGACATTTCTCCATATAGGTTTATGGGTTCGGATTTGAGTCAGTCAGCCGGAGAGAGAGAGAGAGAGAGAGAGAGAGAGAGAGAGAGAGAGAGAGAGTCAGTCAGTCAGTTTATGAGCCAAGAGTTGACATAGTCAGTTGGAGAGGAGAGTCCCTTAGACGCGAAGGGTAGAAGATTAACCATGTAGATCCAAGTTTGAATTCCTGACGTCATCGACCGGCCGATCAGATGAATAAAGAAGTCATCATTATGTTGTAACTGTTGTGCTGTGTCATCCATCATCAGGAACGAAAGGTAATTGTGTTTATCATATTGTAATGAATATTGTACAACGCTTCCAAGTATTATGTGTCCCCACCATCATTATAAGGGAAGTGTCCCCTCCTCTCTATCTGTGTCATAAGAACTGTTAATACGAAGTCTCCAAAAGAAATATAAGAACTGTATAAATGTCTCCCTCTCATCGTTATAGATGCACCCGTTAACTTTTAATATGTACCCCTATTTATGGAAGCCACTAATACAACACTAGTTGGTGATGCCCTTTTCTCTTCCCTGCAACCTCTTTCCCACAGAAGAGACGTCACGGGCCTGTCTCTGCTCTATCGCTATTTCCATGACAAATGCTCGACCGAGCTCCAATCAAATCTCCCCTTGCAAAACTTTCAAAAAAATTACTCGACTAGCTACAGCAACTGTACATGATTTCCACCACTCTATCTGTGCTTAAATCTAAACGTAGATTTCTTGAACTGCCCACTTTTGAAACATTGTTCCGCTGGCTTGTTTCCCGGTTCAATACAATATAGTAGCCTTCAAATCCAATATAAACAAATTCTTGTTAAGCCGTCCCGATAAATAATCAAATGTTACTCAATTTATATCATTAGTGATTACTATACTGTCACCTACATTCATTAACCTTTATCCTCGAAAGCTCTTTAGGCCTTGATAAATGGTGACATCCTAAGTAAAAAAAAAAGTTCGTTTCTCAAAAATCACTTTCACTTAGGATGTTGGGAATCTTTACATGGTCTCTCTTGTAAGTATTGAATGGCTTTCTATAAAGAAGTTTTGTCAGAAAATTATCAGGAAAACCAATGCCAACAATACCATCTTCGGATTCATAAGAAATGGTGATGGTTGTGATTATGTTGTCCTGTATAAGAATGTTTTTAATGCATATTTTTAAAAAAGAAATACATGATTTGAATCCTTTGCTAACTATGATGGTGCGTTTGAATTCGTCGTATACAAAAATTCTCTTGCACTTTTCTTCGTCGGCATTTCCGAAGAATAAAAACCAAAACTACAATCGAAAAAAAAGGGAAGTGGATAAATAAATAATTGAAAAGCAAAGCAGTAAGTATTCGTTTGCTTGGGATTATACGTATCCGTATCTTATTTTAAATATGTGCAAAGCTCGCTATGTCGCTTTGTCTGACACGCTAAAGTTTAAAATAGCATCTACTTCTAAAATCTACTGTGCCATACTTATGTTTTAAATGATGTTTTAATGGACGCATCTTAAGAATATATGTTCTCGCCTCCGTGTACAAGTTTCTACGTCCAAGGAACTTCCGTTCTCCGCGGTCTTTTATGCTATGTAACGCAGACGCATATTGACTGGAATCATTATAATATCATATACAAACAAATAATAATGTTCATAGTATTAATACATATATGAATAATAATAATAATAATAATAATAATAATAATAATAATAATAATAATAATTATTATTATTATTATTATTATTATTATTATTATTATTATTATTATTATTATATGATACTACTGCTGCTAACAATTACAAATAATAGTTTCCTTAGACGCGTTTGTTTATTGTTTCGCGTGTTTCTTCAAAACTCCACGGGTAATTCAAATAAAATGTAAACAAAATAAAATAGGAGGCATTTTCGAAATAAAGAATTCTTCAGAAGTTTATGAAAATAACAGCAAATTTTGGCACCGCCTTAAAATATATATTTTGTTAACGTTCCTTTCAATTTCCTAAAACTAATTACATCAACGATGTGCAAAAATTCAAACAAACGAAATAACATAATCAGTATTTTTTGTGGAGACATTCTGTGTATTATAAAATGTTTGCGTGCCTCTCACTCAAACTACAAAGATACAAATTCCGTTTATATAAGTGAATACAGTTGCTCCCCCACCTTCAATAAGGAGCCAATAAGGAATGTGTACTTTTGGGGTTGAAGACAGGAAAACTGAAAGCAAGGAATGGTATTAGACTGTGAACGTTTATAGTGCAGCATGTTTTCTTAGTGCATGTGAATGGCTGACGATTCAGTTGTTAGATGTTTGGCCATAGGAAGAGGGAACGCAGAGAGCAGAAAATATCCCTGACCAGAGTTAGACCACCCAAGAGATATTCTCTTTGTATGAAAAAGTAAGTGTCTCATTTAATTGAAGAGCTCCGCTCGCTGGTATCGGCTTTGTGAGAGAAACAATGTCCGGAGATGCTATATATTTTCTTCAATGAATGTCACTTCCGGTCAACTGACTAATGACCACAAAGCAAAGCCCAGAATCAGGTATGCATGAAGAGTTCCCGAAAGAATATCAGCAAGAATAGGTGTTTGAGTTGAATGTTGGAGAATTTGCAGTTGATATTGGTGAGAGCTACAGGTGCATATCTGAGCCCGGGAGAATTCCTTCGAAGTCTGTGACCAAAAAAACTCTTTTTAATGAGACCTATATGTGTATGCCTGGTAATGCAATACTTTGCAAGTCTGCCATTCAACCGTGGTAAAACGAGTGGCACTTATGCAAAATAATAAACACAAGCGGGACCTGTGGAAATTCCACAGTGGCATCTTTCATATATAATATATTACTGTTGGGCATTCTGTGAACGTTCAGAGTGAATGATATTATTGTAGTCTTTTTGTTACACCTGTAAAGGTATTTATTTAAGTAATATGGTTAATGGAGTGTCAGAATATATATGGTTATCACGGTTTATCTCCAATATTCTTATAGGAGTATGTGATATATCGTGGTATGACAACAGAGTATTCGTCTCGTTGTTTTGACTCTCGAGCATAAATCCAACACAGTTAGACACAGTTAATCAAACGAGAACCACGTTAATCTATATAAAAGCATTTAAGATATCAACAAGTACACACTCGAGAGCCAAGAAAATATAAAGAATATGGACGCCCGACGCGTACGCAAACCCCACATTATCATTATACCATCTTTAGACAGAACAGATACTACCCTTGGATCCTAGCCAGAAGACCAAGAATGTATATTTTTCATAGTATATTATTTATATATATTATATATTGTATAGTTTCATTGGTGATCCAAAAGCGACATCATTTTATTTTTTTAAATTATTTTTGTTTTTAACATTAATCTTCTTCGGCGCGTCTGGAGATCCTATTTATTAAAAAGGAGGATAGAAGGTTATAACATACTACGAACAGAAAATTAGCATATCTATATACTAATTTAATGTTTGTAGTATGTTATCACAATCTATCCTCCTTTTTAATAAATAGGATCGCCCGATTAAATATAAGGTTGGCTAAATAGAACAAAAAAAAAATGTCCTTTTTGAGGCTCAACTATTTACATAAAAACGACATTATTTTTGTCCCAACCTAATAATTTGAAAACCGTGACGCACGGACATATTTATGTTAAACATGTACATCACAGTTTCCAGATAATAAATTATAAACTATACTAGCGGGGGTACCCGGCGTTGCCCGAGTGTCTGTTTCCGGGACGGGGGGGAGTTTTAAAAAATGTTATGGTAGGTAAGTAGGAAGGATCAAACCCGGAGTCATGAGTAAAAGTAGGAAAATAAAGTGTGAAAAAAAACAAAAAAAACATCTGCAACGTTAACAGTTCGGCCACCAAGAAAAGTCCATTCCAGTTGTTTAGGAAAAAAAAAAAAAAAAAACGACTACGGTAGGTCGGCGCGAACGTGAAAATATAATGTGAATTGTCCAGCACGCTAACCACTACGCCACAGAGCACCGCAGCTTAGTTCAGTGATTTTAAATAACTTCACATGAAAGAACTACGAAGCCAAACCGGTGTTCTCTTCTCAACTGTTCCTTGTGAACGATCCCCAAACGGTGTTAAGTGGTGGCAGGGGGAGGAGGAATTTATTAGAGAGAAAATATTTTACCACTTCCATTGATCTTAACCGATTTTGGCCGTGACTTCTCAACAGAAAAAGTATAGAAATCTAAGATTATCGAGGAATTTGAGAAATAATAAGCCTATAACATACCTCAGATATTGTTCTGCCGTTTGTGCATATTATATTTGCATAAAATATCTTGATTTTTAATCCTATTAATGTCAAAATCCGACGGGAAAAAATGAGTTCATTTTATTTATATAGAGATACTAGCGGGGGTACCCGGCGTTGCCCGAGTGTCTGTTTCCGGGACGGGGGGGAGTTTTAAAAAATGTTATGGTAGGTAAGTAGGAAGGATCAAACCCGGAGTCATGAGTAAAAGTAGGAAAATAAAGTGTGAAAAAAAACAAAAAAAACATCTGCAACGTTAACAGTTCGGCCACCAAGAAAAGTCCATTCCAGTTGTTTAGGAAAAAAAAAAAAAAAAAACGACTACGGTAGGTCGGCGCGAACGTGAAAATATAATGTGAATTGTCCAGCACGCTAACCACTACGCCACAGAGCACCGCAGCTTAGTTCAGTGATTTTAAATAACTTCACATGAAAGAACTACGAAGCCAAACCGGTGTTCTCTTCTCAACTGTTCCTTGTGAACGATCCCCAAACGGTGTTAAGTGGTGGCAGGGGGAGGAGGAATTTATTAGAGAGAAAATATTTTACCACTTCCATTGATCTTAACCGATTTTGGCCGTGACTTCTCAACAGAAAAAGTATAGAAATCTAAGATTATCGAGGAATTTGAGAAATAATAAGCCTATAACATACCTCAGATATTGTTCTGCCGTTTGTGCATATTATATTTGCATAAAATATCTTGATTTTTAATCCTATTAATGTCAAAATCCGACGGGAAAAAATGAGTTCATTTTATTTATATAGAGATACTAGCGGGGGTACCCGGCGTTGCCCGAGTGTCTGTTTCCGGGACGGGGGGGAGTTTTAAAAAATGTTATGGTAGGTAAGTAGGAAGGATCAAACCCGGAGTCATGAGTAAAAGTAGGAAAATAAAGTGTGAAAAAAAACAAAAAAAACATCTGCAACGTTAACAGTTCGGCCACCAAGAAAAGTCCATTCCAGTTGTTTAGGAAAAAAAAAAAAAAAAAACGACTACGGTAGGTCGGCGCGAACGTGAAAATATAATGTGAATTGTCCAGCACGCTAACCACTACGCCACAGAGCACCGCAGCTTAGTTCAGTGATTTTAAATAACTTCACATGAAAGAACTACGAAGCCAAACCGGTGTTCTCTTCTCAACTGTTCCTTGTGAACGATCCCCAAACGGTGTTAAGTGGTGGCAGGGGGAGGAGGAATTTATTAGAGAGAAAATATTTTACCACTTCCATTGATCTTAACCGATTTTGGCCGTGACTTCTCAACAGAAAAAGTATAGAAATCTAAGATTATCGAGGAATTTGAGAAATAATAAGCCTATAACATACCTCAGATATTGTTCTGCCGTTTGTGCATATTATATTTGCATAAAATATCTTGATTTTTAATCCTATTAATGTCAAAATCCGACGGGAAAAAATGAGTTCATTTTATTTATATAGAGAAGATACTAGCGGGGGTACCCGGCGTTGCCCGAGTGTCTGTTTCCGGGACGGGGGGGAGTTTTAAAAAATGTTATGGTAGGTAAGTAGGAAGGATCAAACCCGGAGTCATGAGTAAAAGTAGGAAAATAAAGTGTGAAAAAAAACAAAAAAAACATCTGCAACGTTAACAGTTCGGCCACCAAGAAAAGTCCATTCCAGTTGTTTAGGAAAAAAAAAAAAAAAAAACGACTACGGTAGGTCGGCGCGAACGTGAAAATATAATGTGAATTGTCCAGCACGCTAACCACTACGCCACAGAGCACCGCAGCTTAGTTCAGTGATTTTAAATAACTTCACATGAAAGAACTACGAAGCCAAACCGGTGTTCTCTTCTCAACTGTTCCTTGTGAACGATCCCCAAACGGTGTTAAGTGGTGGCAGGGGGAGGAGGAATTTATTAGAGAGAAAATATTTTACCACTTCCATTGATCTTAACCGATTTTGGCCGTGACTTCTCAACAGAAAAAGTATAGAAATCTAAGATTATCGAGGAATTTGAGAAATAATAAGCCTATAACATACCTCAGATATTGTTCTGCCGTTTGTGCATATTATATTTGCATAAAATATCTTGATTTTTAATCCTATTAATGTCAAAATCCGACGGGAAAAAATGAGTTCATTTTATTTATATAGAAGAAGAAGATACTAGCGGGGGTACCCGGCGTTGCCCGAGTGTCTGTTTCCGGGACGGGGGGGGAGTTTTAAAAAATGTTATGGTAGGTAAGTAGGAAGGATCAAACCCGGAGTCATGAGTAAAAGTAGGAAAATAAAGTGTGAAAAAAAACAAAAAAAACATCTGCAACGTTAACAGTTCGGCCACCAAGAAAAGTCCATTCCAGTTGTTTAGGAAAAAAAAAAAAAAAAAACGACTACGGTAGGTCGGCGCGAACGTGAAAATATAATGTGAATTGTCCAGCACGCTAACCACTACGCCACAGAGCACCGCAGCTTAGTTCAGTGATTTTAAATAACTTCACATGAAAGAACTACGAAGCCAAACCGGTGTTCTCTTCTCAACTGTTCCTTGTGAACGATCCCCAAACGGTGTTAAGTGGTGGCAGGGGGAGGAGGAATTTATTAGAGAGAAAATATTTTACCACTTCCATTGATCTTAACCGATTTTGGCCGTGACTTCTCAACAGAAAAAGTATAGAAATCTAAGATTATCGAGGAATTTGAGAAATAATAAGCCTATAACATACCTCAGATATTGTTCTGCCGTTTGTGCATATTATATTTGCATAAAATATCTTGATTTTTAATCCTATTAATGTCAAAATCCGACGGGAAAAAATGAGTTCATTTTATTTATATAGAGAAGATACTAGCGGGGGTACCCGGCGTTGCCCGAGTGTCTGTTTCCGGGACGGGGGGGAGTTTTAAAAAATGTTATGGTAGGTAAGTAGGAAGGGTCAAACCCGGAGTCATGAGTAAAAGTAGGAAAATAAAGTGTGAAAAAAAACAAAAAAAAACATCTGCAACGTTAACAGTTCGGCCACCAAGAAAAGTCCATTCCAGTTGTTTAGGAAAAAAAACAAAAAAAAACGACTACGGTAGGTCGGCGCGAACGTGAAAATATAATGTGAATTGTCCAGCACGCTAACCACTACGCCACAGAGCACCGCAGCTTAGTTCAGTGATTTTAAATAACTTCACATGAAAGAACTACGAAGCCAAACCGGTGTTCTCTTCTCAACTGTTCCTTGTGAACGATCCCCAAACGGTGTTAAGTGGTGGCAGGGGGAGGAGGAATTTATTAGAGAGAAAATATTTTACCACTTCCATTGATCTTAACCGATTTTGGCCGTGACTTCTCAACAGAAAAAGTATAGAAATCTAAGATTATCGAGGAATTTGAGAAATAATAAGCCTATAACATACCTCAGATATTGTTCTGCCGTTTGTGCATATTATATTTGCATAAAATATCTTGATTTTTAATCCTATTAATGTCAAAATCCGACGGGAAAAAATGAGTTCATTTTATTTATATAGAGAAGATACTAGCGGGGGTACCCGGCGTTGCCCGAGTGTCTGTTTCCGGGACGGGGGGGAGTTTTAAAAAATGTTATGGTAGGTAAGTAGGAAGGATCAAACCCGGAGTCATGAGTAAAAGTAGGAAAATAAAGTGTGAAAAAAAACAAAAAAAACATCTGCAACGTTAACAGTTCGGCCACCAAGAAAAGTCCATTCCAGTTGTTTAGGAAAAAAAAAAAAAAAAACGACTACGGTAGGTCGGCGCGAACGTGAAAATATAATGTGAATTGTCCAGCACGCTAACCACTACGCCACAGAGCACCGCAGCTTAGTTCAGTGATTTTAAATAACT
The DNA here is from genome assembly GCF_053919585.1 of Euprymna scolopes. Classification (NCBI taxonomy): domain Eukaryota; kingdom Metazoa; phylum Mollusca; class Cephalopoda; order Sepiida; family Sepiolidae; genus Euprymna; species Euprymna scolopes. Next base: position 102,087,412 of record NC_136486.1, on the reverse strand, counting down.
TCACATGAAAGAACTACGAAGCCAAACCGGTGTTCTCTTCTCAACTGTTCCTTGTGAACGATCCCCAAACGGTGTTAAGTGGTGGCAGGGGGAGGAGGAATTTATTAGAGAGAAAATATTTTACCACTTCCATTGATCTTAACCGATTTTGGCCGTGACTTCTCAACAGAAAAAGTATAGAAATCTAAGATTATCGAGGAATTTGAGAAATAATAAGCCTATAACATACCTCAGATATTGTTCTGCCGTTTGTGCATATTATATTTGCATAAAATATCTTGATTTTTAATCCTATTAATGTCAAAATCCGACGGGAAAAAATGAGTTCATTTTATTTATATAGAGAAGAAGATACTAGCGGGGGTACCCGGCGTTGCCCGAGTGTCTGTTTCCGGGACGGGGGGGAGTTTTAAAAAATGTTATGGTAGGTAAGTAGGAAGGATCAAACCCGGAGTCATGAGTAAAAGTAGGAAAATAAAGTGTGAAAAAAAACAAAAAAAACATCTGCAACGTTAACAGTTCGGCCACCAAGAAAAGTCCATTCCAGTTGTTTAGGAAAAAAAACAAAAAAAAACGACTACGGTAGGTCGGCGCGAACGTGAAAATATAATGTGAATTGTCCAGCACGCTAACCACTACGCCACAGAGCACCGCAGCTTAGTTCAGTGATTTTAAATAACTTCACATGAAAGAACTACGAAGCCAAACCGGTGTTCTCTTCTCAACTGTTCCTTGTGAACGATCCCCAAACGGTGTTAAGTGGTGGCAGGGGGAGGAGGAATTTATTAGAGAGAAAATATTTTACCACTTCCATTGATCTTAACCGATTTTGGCCGTGACTTCTCAACAGAAAAAGTATAGAAATCTAAGATTATCGAGGAATTTGAGAAATAATAAGCCTATAACATACCTCAGATATTGTTCTGCCGTTTGTGCATATTATATTTGCATAAAATATCTTGATTTTTAATCCTATTAATGTCAAAATCCGACGGGAAAAAATGAGTTCATTTTATTTATATAGAGAAGATACTAGCGGGGGTACCCGGCGTTGCCCGAGTGTCTGTTTCCGGGACGGGGGGGAGTTTTAAAAAATGTTATGGTAGGTAAGTAGGAAGGGTCAAACCCGGAGTCATGAGTAAAAGTAGGAAAATAAAGTGTGAAAAAAAACAAAAAAAACATCTGCAACGTTAACAGTTCGGCCACCAAGAAAAGTCCATTCCAGTTGTTTAGGAAAAAAAAAAAAAAAAAACGACTACGGTAGGTCGGCGCGAACGTGAAAATATAATGTGAATTGTCCAGCACGCTAACCACTACGCCACAGAGCACCGCAGCTTAGTTCAGTGATTTTAAATAACTTCACATGAAAGAACTACGAAGCCAAACCGGTGTTCTCTTCTCAACTGTTCCTTGTGAACGATCCCCAAACGGTGTTAAGTGGTGGCAGGGGGAGGAGGAATTTATTAGAGAGAAAATATTTTACCACTTCCATTGATCTTAACCGATTTTGGCCGTGACTTCTCAACAGAAAAAGTATAGAAATCTAAGATTATCGAGGAATTTGAGAAATAATAAGCCTATAACATACCTCAGATATTGTTCTGCCGTTTGTGCATATTATATTTGCATAAAATATCTTGATTTTTAATCCTATTAATGTCAAAATCCGACGGGAAAAAATGAGTTCATTTTATTTATATAGAGAAGATACTAGCGGGGGTACCCGGCGTTGCCCGAGTGTCTGTTTCCGGGACGGGGGGGAGTTTTAAAAAATGTTATGGTAGGTAAGTAGGAAGGATCAAACCCGGAGTCATGAGTAAAAGTAGGAAAATAAAGTGTGAAAAAAAACAAAAAAAACATCTGCAACGTTAACAGTTCGGCCACCAAGAAAAGTCCATTCCAGTTGTTTAGGAAAAAAAAAAAAAAAAACGACTACGGTAGGTCGGCGCGAACGTGAAAATATAATGTGAATTGTCCAGCACGCTAACCACTACGCCACAGAGCACCGCAGCTTAGTTCAGTGATTTTAAATAACTTCACATGAAAGAACTACGAAGCCAAACCGGTGTTCTCTTCTCAACTGTTCCTTGTGAACGATCCCCAAACGGTGTTAAGTGGTGGCAGGGGGAGGAGGAATTTATTAGAGAGAAAATATTTTACCACTTCCATTGATCTTAACCGATTTTGGCCGTGACTTCTCAACAGAAAAAGTATAGAAATCTAAGATTATCGAGGAATTTGAGAAATAATAAGCCTATAACATACCTCAGATATTGTTCTGCCGTTTGTGCATATTATATTTGCATAAAATATCTTGATTTTTAATCCTATTAATGTCAAAATCCGACGGGAAAAAATGAGTTCATTTTATTTATATAGAGAGAAGATACTAGCGGGGGTACCCGGCGTTGCCCGAGTGTCTGTTTCCGGGACGGGGGGGAGTTTTAAAAAATGTTATGGTAGGTAAGTAGGAAGGATCAAACCCGGAGTCATGAGTAAAAGTAGGAAAATAAAGTGTGAAAAAAAACAAAAAAAACATCTGCAACGTTAACAGTTCGGCCACCAAGAAAAGTCCATTCCAGTTGTTTAGGAAAAAAAAAAAAAAAAAACGACTACGGTAGGTCGGCGCGAACGTGAAAATATAATGTGAATTGTCCAGCACGCTAACCACTACGCCACAGAGCACCGCAGCTTAGTTCAGTGATTTTAAATAACTTCACATGAAAGAACTACGAAGCCAAACCGGTGTTCTCTTCTCAACTGTTCCTTGTGAACGATCCCCAAACGGTGTTAAGTGGTGGCAGGGGGAGGAGGAATTTATTAGAGAGAAAATATTTTACCACTTCCATTGATCTTAACCGATTTTGGCCGTGACTTCTCAACAGAAAAAGTATAGAAATCTAAGATTATCGAGGAATTTGAGAAATAATAAGCCTATAACATACCTCAGATATTGTTCTGCCGTTTGTGCATATTATATTTGCATAAAATATCTTGATTTTTAATCCTATTAATGTCAAAATCCGACGGGAAAAAATGAGTTCATTTTATTTATATAGAGAAGATGATTTTAAATAACTTCACATGAAAGAACTACGAAGCCAAACCGGTGTTCTCTTCTCAACTGTTCCTTGTGAACGATCCCCAAACGGTGTTAAGTGGTGGCAGGGGGAGGAGGAATTTATTAGAGAGAAAATATTTTACCACTTCCATTGATCTTAACCGATTTTGGCCGTGACTTCTCAACAGAAAAAGTATAGAAATCTAAGATTATCGAGGAATTTGAGAAATAATAAGCCTATAACATACCTCAGATATTGTTCTGCCGTTTGTGCATATTATATTTGCATAAAATATCTTGATTTTTAATCCTATTAATGTCAAAATCCGACGGGAAAAAATGAGTTCATTTTATTTATATAGAGAAGATACTAGCGGGGGTACCCGGCGTTGCCCGAGTGTCTGTTTCCGGGACGGGGGGGAGTTTTAAAAAATGTTATGGTAGGTAAGTAGGAAGGATCAAACCCGGAGTCATGAGTAAAAGTAGGAAAATAAAGTGTGAAAAAAAACAAAAAAAACATCTGCAACGTTAACAGTTCGGCCACCAAGAAAAGTCCATTCCAGTTGTTTAGGAAAAAAAAAAAAAAAAACGACTACGGTAGGTCGGCGCGAACGTGAAAATATAATGTGAATTGTCCAGCACGCTAACCACTACGCCACAGAGCACCGCAGCTTAGTTCAGTGATTTTAAATAACTTCACATGAAAGAACTACGAAGCCAAACCGGTGTTCTCTTCTCAACTGTTCCTTGTGAACGATCCCCAAACGGTGTTAAGTGGTGGCAGGGGGAGGAGGAATTTATTAGAGAGAAAATATTTTACCACTTCCATTGATCTTAACCGATTTTGGCCGTGACTTCTCAACAGAAAAAGTATAGAAATCTAAGATTATCGAGGAATTTGAGAAATAATAAGCCTATAACATACCTCAGATATTGTTCTGCCGTTTGTGCATATTATATTTGCATAAAATATCTTGATTTTTAATCCTATTAATGTCAAAATCCGACGGGAAAAAATGAGTTCATTTTATTTATATAGAGATACTAGCGGGGGTACCCGGCGTTGCCCGAGTGTCTGTTTCCGGGACGGGGGGGAGTTTTAAAAAATGTTATGGTAGGTAAGTAGGAAGGATCAAACCCGGAGTCATGAGTAAAAGTAGGAAAATAAAGTGTGAAAAAAAACAAAAAAAACATCTGCAACGTTAACAGTTCGGCCACCAAGAAAAGTCCATTCCAGTTGTTTAGGAAAAAAAAAAAAAAAAACGACTACGGTAGGTCGGCGCGAACGTGAAAATATAATGTGAATTGTCCAGCACGCTAACCACTACGCCACAGAGCACCGCAGCTTAGTTCAGTGATTTTAAATAACTTCACATGAAAGAACTACGAAGCCAAACCGGTGTTCTCTTCTCAACTGTTCCTTGTGAACGATCCCCAAACGGTGTTAAGTGGTGGCAGGGGGAGGAGGAATTTATTAGAGAGAAAATATTTTACCACTTCCATTGATCTTAACCGATTTTGGCCGTGACTTCTCAACAGAAAAAGTATAGAAATCTAAGATTATCGAGGAATTTGAGAAATAATAAGCCTATAACATACCTCAGATATTGTTCTGCCGTTTGTGCATATTATATTTGCATAAAATATCTTGATTTTTAATCCTATTAATGTCAAAATCCGACGGGAAAAAATGAGTTCATTTTATTTATATAGAGAAGATGATTTTAAATAACTTCACATGAAAGAACTACGAAGCCAAACCGGTGTTCTCTTCTCAACTGTTCCTTGTGAACGATCCCCAAACGGTGTTAAGTGGTGGCAGGGGGAGGAGGAATTTATTAGAGAGAAAATATTTTACCACTTCCATTGATCTTAACCGATTTTGGCCGTGACTTCTCAACAGAAAAAGTATAGAAATCTAAGATTATCGAGGAATTTGAGAAATAATAAGCCTATAACATACCTCAGATATTGTTCTGCCGTTTGTGCATATTATATTTGCATAAAATATCTTGATTTTTAATCCTATTAATGTCAAAATCCGACGGGAAAAAATGAGTTCATTTTATTTATATAGAGAAAAAAATAGAAGAGAAGAAGAAGATACTAGCGGGGGTACCCGGCGTTGCCCGAGTGTTTGTTTCCGGGACGGGGGGGGAGTTTTAAAAAATGTTATGGTAGGTAAGTAGGAAGGATCAAACCCGGAGTCATGAGTAAAAGTAGGAAAATAAAGTGTGAAAAAAAACAAACATCTGCAACGTTAACAGTTCGGCCACCAAGAAAAGTCCATTCCAGTTGTTTAGGAAAACAAAAAAAAAGCGACTACGGTAGGTCGGCGCGAACGTGAAAATATAATGTGAATTGTCCAGCACGCTAACCACTACGCCACAGAGCACTGCAGCTTAGTTCAGTGATTTTAAATAACTTCACATGAAAGAACTACGAAGCCAAACCGGTGTTCTCTTCTCAACTGTTCCTTGTGAACGATCCCCAAACGGTGTTAAGTGGTGGCAGGGGGAGGAGGAATTTATTAGAGAGAAAATATTTTACCACTTCCATTGATCTTAACTGATTTTGGCCGTGACTTCTCAACAGAAAAAGTATAGAAATCTAAGATTATCGAGGAATTTGAGAAATAATAAGCCTATAACACACCTCAGATATTGTTCTGCCGTTTGTGCATATTATATTTGCATAAAATATCTTGATTTTTAATCCTATTAATGTCAAAATCCGACGGGAAAAAATGAGTTCATTTTATTTATATAGAGAGAGATAGAGAAGAGAAGAGAAGATTAATTGTTATTCTTTATAAAATACTAGCCTGAGTGCCCGGTCTTGCCCGGGTGTTTGTAGGTGTGTGTTGAGCAAAAAAAAAAAAAGTGGTAGTAGGCTGGTAGGCTCGAACCCGTGACACGAAGTGAAAGAAAATATGACATCTTAGCCGGAAGGAGGACATGACTTTCGAAAATATCGGCCAAGAAAACGACCTCTCCATATAGAAAAGTGATCGGTTGAAGGCGAAGAAATTAATTTTTTCGCCGATTTTTTTAATATTTGTCGTCCGTAGGTTCAAGCTTCAAAATGATCCCAATTTCATGAAAACTTATCGCGTCTGTCGAAAGTTTCAGGCAAACATGCATACATGCATACATACATACATTTAAACAGATAGATACTAAGGGTATTAATGAATGCGTGACCTATACATACGAGGGGCGTGCAATAAGTAATGCCCCTGACCCACTTCCCATAGCAGTAGAGTAACGAAACTTGGCACAGTTATTAGTCTTTCTCTACATAGGAACCACTCAGAGTTATGCATTTCTCCCATCGTTTGATGCAGATCTGGAGACCGTTTTTGTAGAACAGCACAAGTTGGTCCTCCAACCATGACGTGACTTCAGAAACCAAGGCTGCATCATCTGGGAAACGCTTTCCTTTAAAACACAACTTCATGGCTGGGAAGAAGTGAAAGTCAGAAGGTGCAAGGTCATGAGAGTAAGGAGGAGAGGGGTGTTTCATAACCACACGCCCGTGATTCTGATCTGGTTACATGCGAGTTGTGGACCGGAACGTAGTCCAGCAGGAGGAGAGTACCTTTGATGATCTTGCCCCGCCTCTTGATTTTGATAGCTTCCCTTAATTTCCTCAAAAGTGAAGCATAATAGGCTCCTGTAATTGTGGTACCCTTTGCCAGAAAATCACTACTCCGGCCTGGTCCCAGAAGACTTTCCAGCGGAGGGCTGCACCCTTGCCTTCTTTGGAGGTGGTGAGTCCAAGTGCTTCCACTGCATTCACTGGGCTTTGGTCACTGGATCATAGTGATGGACACAGGTTTCATCTTGTGTAATCAGTCTTTTGAAAAACTTTGACTCCTTTTCTTGGCACATCTCCAAATTCATCCTCGAGCACTCAACACGTTCTCGCTTCTGGAATGGTGTGAGCGACCTGGGAATCTATCTGGCAGACACCTTATGCATATGCAAATGGTCATGAATGATTGTTTCCACAAACCCTGTACTAATCTTGACATCTTGGGCTATTTGGCGAAGATTATTGCGCCGATCTTCCAAAATGACAGCTTCAACTTGACAGACAGATGCCTCATCAATGGCAGAACGGGAGCGACTAGGTCTGCGAGCTGTTTCCAGAAACTTCCGGCCATGTTTGAATTCACGATGCCACGTTTTACAAGGTCATATGATGGGGCATTATCACCATGAATTTCTTTCATTTCATCAAAAGTCTCCTGTGGTGTGCGTCCTTTCAAATACAAAACCCGGATCACTGCTCGACATTCAACAGGCTCCATTTCACACCTGACTCAGTTCAAACACCTGTAAAACGGAAACCACAATTAGTTTAGAGTTGTAAATTGCCACATAACCCATAAAGATATAAATCATTGCACATGCAAAATTTCTGATAAATCAGACAACTGAAAGGTTGTCGGAGGCATTACGAATTGCACGCCCATCGTACATAATTTTATCAAGAATTTTTCAGAAGTTTCAGTTTCGGTTTTGATTATAACTATAGGAACTCTAGTTCTATAGATATAAATATATTTTTCGGAAGTTTTGGTTTCGGTTTCGATTCAAGCTGATGCACACAATTCATATGGATATATGTTTTTTATTTTTGAAATTGCTAATGAAATAATCCGAAAGGGGTTGATATACCGTGAAGCAAAAGAACAAGTTCATACTGTTGGTACAGTGCCTTGGTATATACATTTTCATCTTTATCTAGCTTCTATTGCTTTATAGCTCAGAAGTAGAAAGAATCTAGAAAATTTCGTGGAGAAAAATGCATAACTTAGTATTCTCATTAGAGAGTAAGTAACTACGAGGAACATATTTATGGATTTATTTCATTGAAAAATAGCATTATAAATAATGGTTTAAAGCATATGTAATTCGCTTTGCACTAATGGCAAATATATATTCTGTCTATTTTAAGCGGATTATCTCTATATAAATAAAATGAACTCATTTTTTCCCCTCCGACTTTTACCTTTATAGGACTGCACCTGTATACATTTGGTGCAGCCGTATCATTCACAAACTGAATCACGACATCTGACGTATGTTATAGGCTTATTACGTATCCAGTATCTCGCGGATCAGAGTTTCCTATATTCTGTCTGGTGAGAGTCCACTGTAAAAATCGGTTACATTTAATGGAAGTAGTAAAGTATACTCTCTCTACTAAATTCATCCTTCCCCCGCCACTCACTTACACCGTTCCAGACCGTTCACAGGAGACATTTAAAACCGACCACCAGTTAGAATTTATCTAAAAACTGGACTGGACTTACGCTGAAACAAACCACGCTTACTTTGCCATTGGTTAGCATAAAACATAAACACAATTTATAAAGCATTTATTATAATAAAATTAGATTAAAACAGAACACAATCCGTTACCTGGAATTGAATTCACAATTACATTACTTCGATTTCGTCATAACCCGCGTGGTTAGAGTTTTATGAAAACCTGGATTGACATTTACGTGAAACGCACCAAACTTAATTTCATAAACACAACTTTCGTTTTGCTCTTTCATTTCGTTCTTTTTTTCTTTCTTTCATTCTTTCTTTCTTACCTTTCGTTGTCTTTTTCGCTTTTTTGGTGATGGTGGTGGTGGTGGTGGGGGTACTTCCCTATGTTTCTCTTTCTTTCCTTAAACATAAACAAAAACTAAACGCTATACGTATCTTGAATTGCATTACCGAACACATTACTTCGATTACTCGACTTCCATTAACTTTAGACTCGCGTTGGTAGGGTTTTCTAAAAATCAGAACTGCGATTTACGGGACGGCATGTTTAACATCGTAACATTTTCATTTTCATTCCTCGCTGTCAGACGATAATACGACTTCTTTTTTTTTTATTTTTTACTTTTATATTATGCTATGTTTCCACTAATTTCGGAATTCATACTCAGGGGACGGGTGACTTATTACATCAGTGGTTATTTATTTATTATTTTTTTGCAATTTATTACTTTTTTCCCCTACACATCGTCTGCAACGGATCGCTTACACAAAATAAAATATACCAAAATAATAAAACAACAACAACAAGCAATAAACCAAAACAAATACACAATTACTTAAGAAAATAATAATAATAATAATAATAATAATAATAATAATAATAATAATAATAATAACACCAGGAGATAATACAAAAACTATATCTGGGTAATTACTTTACCCTACCAAACTACATAAATAAAAACTATAAATTTTAATACTAACATGAAATACACATCCTCCACTTTTTATTTCGTTCTTTATTTACTTCCTTTTTTGGGGGGGGAGGACATCTACCAATGATTTTAACACACATTTTCCATTGCGTCATGTACGAAATTTTACTTTGTTGTTTTTTGCGAACGCCAATATCATTCGGTTTGGCTCTAATTAATTCATGTTTTGTACTAACAAGGTGTTTTTTTTTACAATGTCTTAGCACTTCACTTTACTAATTAACTCGGAAATAGACCCAGAAAACTTTATTTTTCACGTGTACAAATACTTTTTTCCCCTTTGGCACATTAAGTTTACTCCTTACTCTTTCGAATACAATAGAAAACTCATAGGAAACATACAAAAAATTTAGGATAAATCGGCTTGCACAACTAAGTCCCTCATTTTTGCCCGCCCAGTTTTGCACAGTTTACATATTTGGGTCCTTCTGTTTGCCGGGGGGGGGGGGGGCTATTATAACTTCCCCAAAACCGGGGTATTGGAAACATCCACAGCAATGTTTTTTTTTTTCAACAAAAATTGGCCACTACAAGAACTATGATTATTTCCATTTTTGTCCGCAATAAATAACAAATAAATATACATCATTACCGGTTTATTTCGTTTGCAAAATACAGTCCGATGTTTGCATTTACATAAACTTTACTCCCCTCATATATTATCTACATCGATTCATAATGTGGTAGACTCATACATTTCGTTCATTAATGTAAACGTTTAATTTATTTCTTTCGTCGGTAGAAGAGGGGGGGGCAATAAAAACATAAACTGAATTCTGTCAGTTTTTTCTTTTTCAGTTGAAAAGGCAATCAAATATCAAAAGTCAAACATCAAGACCATAGAGCTCATTAGTTGAGTATATAACAATTTTTCACTTTTTACACAATACAATCTTTTATAAAATATGTCACCAAAAAAGACTTCCCTTAGTCGTAATACAACAGCAGTTGCAACCAGAAAAAGAAGTCGACAATGGGAACATTATGAACAGTCTCAGGAAGACACTTCTGGTACTTCCTTGAACGAAAATGCAAATCAGGACTATGGGTCACACCAAGTTACTTTTGACCCAGACTTATATGAGGCGGACCAGTCGCAACCTTCGGATATAAACACATATGTGGAACTTAGGGTTGCGCAAAACAGACAGGCTATATTAGAAACAATGCAGAGACACACATTAAGCACAACTGCTCCTAAATCATCTTTCTGGTTGCACGAAGGATGTACATATGAGGCTACACGTACTTATCAATTACGCTCAGATGTTCAAATTGGCACATTGAGTAATGGGACACCTTGCAGACAATGCAAAGCAAAGAAATGGAATCGGGAATCACCAGGTATCTGTTGTTCTGGTGGAAAAGTTATTCTTCCAGATTTAGGTATACCTCCTGAACCATTACGCTCACTTATTGATAACAATTCAATTAACTCAACACATTTCTTGAACAACATCCGGAGTTACAATAACTGCTTCAGTATGACAAGCTTCGGTGCTGAACAAATACGTGAAGGAGCCTACATGCCGACATTTAAAGTTTGTGGGCAGATTTCTCATAGACTTGGTTCTTTGCTTCCCATCGATACTGGAAATCCACAGTATCTTCAAATATATTTCATGGATGATGATCAGCAAGAAGCTACGACAAGATGTAATTATGCTCCCAAAACAAAGTTTGACATTGTTCTTGATTTGCAAAATATGCTTCACCGAGAAAATAACTTTATGAAAAAACTTCAAGATGGCTATGGAGCATGCTCCATGTGATAATTTCAAAGTAGTTATACATGCTGATAAAACTCCAAGACAAGAACATAAACGTTGTTTCAATGTTCCAGATGCACCTGAGGTTGCTGTTGTAATAGTCGGTCAAGAATTTCATCAGCGAGATATCATCTTGCATCGCAGAAACCATCAACTACAGCGTATTGCTGTAACACATTGGGCATATGATGCTTTACAGTACCCAATCATTCATTGGACAGGTCAAGAAGGTTATAATTTCTTTGTATGGCAGACAAATCCTCAAAATAAAGAGTTAGTAATAGGAAAAAAATATCAGCTAATGCTTTCTACGCATTCCGAATTATGATCCGTGACGACAGTTTTAATATTCCGATTAAATGTAGGAACCTATTCCAACAATACATAGTTGGCATGTATGCTAAAATAGAGCATGAGAGGCTTATCTACATTAAAACTCATCAGAGGGAGCTAAGAGTTGCTGATTACATTCACTTAAGAGATCCTGTAAATATTGATGGCAACATTGAAAATGTGGGCCGTTTGACCATACTACCAGCAACATTTACTGGAGGACCACGATATATGCATGAACGCACCCAAGATGCATTGGTCTATGTGAGAAAAAATGGAACTGCTGATTTATTTATAACTTTTACCTGCAATCGCAAATGGCCAAAGATTGTGAATGAACTCCTTCCATATCAACAACCACATGATCGGCATGACCTCATAGCAAGAGTTTTTCATCTACAGTTACGTGTCCTTATGGATTTACTTACAAAAGGACACATTTTCGGAGTGGTTGTAGCATATATGTACACTGTTGAGTGGCAGAAAAGAGGATTGCCACATGCTCATTGTCTGGTTTGGCTTCAGCAAAAATTGAGATCCTCTGACATAGACTCTGTTATCAGTGCAGAAATTCCTGATCCTGTAACAGATCCAGTTTTACATGATATCATTAGACACAACATGATTCATGGACCATGTGGAACATTAAACAGCTCTGCACCATGTCTCAAAGAAGGAAAATGCTCTAAGAGATATCCAAAGAAATTTTTAAATGAAACTCGGTCAGATCAAAATGGTTACCCATTATATCGACGATTGCCTACTGATGCTGGAGGCTTTGAAACAACAGTTACCCTCCCTGGGAATGCAACGTTTCATGTAGACAACCGATGGGTAGTACCATACAATAAACCCCTTTGTAAGATTTTTAATGCACATATCAATGTCGAATATTGTAATAGTGTAAAATCAATTAAGTACATTTGTAAATATGTAAATAAAGGCAGTGATCAAGCTGTCTTCACATTGGAAAATAATGCTCATGATGAAGTTAAGAGATATGAAACCGGCCGTTATATTTCCACTAATGAAGCCATTTGGAGAATACTTAACTTCCACATACATGCGCATCATCCCACAGTTATTCACCTCGCAGTGCATCTAGAAAATGGACAGCGGGTTTACTTCACTGAAAATAACGCAGCTGATAGAGTTGCACATCCACTTCCAACTACTTTAACAGCGTTTTTCAATTTGTGTAAAACAGACGTTTTCGCACGTACACTTCTGTATGCTGAAATTCCCGCTTATTATACATGGGACACTCATAATAAAATATTCAAGCGACGCTTACAGGGTAGGTCAGTTCAAGGCTACCCGTGTGTTAAAAAAACTGAAGTTTTGGGCAGGGTATACACCGTGCATCCAAATCATTTTGAATGCTTCTGTTTGAGACTGCTTCTACATCATGTTAGAGGTCCACAGAACTTTAATGATCTAAAAAAATATTAATGGTCAAATTATGAATACATTCAGAGATGCATGTGCTGCACATGGACTGCTTGATGATGATAACCACTGGGATGCTACATTACAGGAAGCATCTACATCTGCCTTGGCACATAATTTGAGACATTTGTTTGCTATCATGTTAACTACCTGTGCAGTATCTTATCTAACACGACTTTGGCATACACACAAAGAAGCATTAAGTGAAGATTTCCTTAGGGAACGCAATCAACATCCTGGGGCTGGTATAACTTTTACAGACAAAATCTTCAATACTGCTCTGGTTCATATTGAAGAAATTACATATAAGATGAATGGTAAAACACTGACAGATTTGGGTCTTACCTCACCTGATAGATCTAATACACATCCTATTGTTACTGCTTGGACACGTGAAATTAGCTATCAACCACATGAGCAAGCATCAATTGTTCGGGACGGTATTGCAAAACTAAATAGTGAGCAAATTCATGTTTTTCGAACTGTAGTTAATACTGTTGAAGATCAGCAAGGTGGCCTTATATTCCTTGATGCACCAGGAGGAACAGGAAAGACATTTGTTACTAAGTTAATTCTTGCAAAAGTAAGGTCAGAAGGAAAAATAGCTGTAGCTGTGGCATCATCAGGTATTGCAGCAACCCTTCTTCCTGGTGGTAGAACAGCTCACTCCACATTCAAATTACCATTATCATTAATAAAAGATTCTATTCCAATTTGCCATATAGAACGAGGATCAGATTCAGCTAAAATTTTACAGAATTGTTCCTTCATCATATGGGATGAATGTACAATGGCACATAAAAAAGCATTTGAAGCTCTAGATAAAACATTGCGTGATCTCAAGTCACGTGATGTTGTCATGGGTGGCATCACACTTTTATTATCTGATGACTTCCGACAAACGCTTCCTATTGTTCCACGTGGAAGTCCTGCTGATGAGCTCGATGCTTGAATTAAATTGTCATATTTGTGGAAGTACATCAAGACTGTAACCTTATCTACAAACATGCGTGTCCATCTTAATAGTGACCCATTGGCTGATAAATTTGCTTCCATACTTCTACAAATTGGAGATGGCAAAATTCCAACAGACAAACATGGTAAAATTGTAATTACTTCAAGTATTGGATCAATTGTTTCCTCACTCGCAGAACTTTGTAACAAAGTTTACCCAAATATAGCTGCAAATTATACTAATCCTCAATGGCTAACAGAAAGAGCAATTTTAGCTCCAAAAAATGATATGGTACACATCATCAATGACCAACTGCTTGATGAAATTCCAGGTGAGGAACAAATTTACACTTCTCTAGATTCTACTGTAGATAATGACCATGCTGTACAGTACCCTACAGAATTTTTAAATTCCTTGCAATTACCTGGTATGCCACCACACAAATTAAAACTGAAATCTGGATGTCCAATTGTGTTACTCAGAAACCTTGATGCTCCACGACTATGCAATGGAACAAGATTATGTGTAACACGAATGCAACCTCATGTGATAGAAGCAGTCATATTGACTGGTGTAGCTACAGGCGAATTGACATTTCTTCCTAGAATACCAATTATTCCATCAGATTCAACAATTCCATTTAAAAGGCTTCAGCTCCCAATAAAATTATGTTTTGCCATGACAATAAATAAGTCGCAAGGACAACCCTTGGCAGTGGTTGGTCTGAACTTAGCTTCTTCTTGCTTTAGTCACGGACAGTTTTATGTAGGATGTTCACGGGTGGGTTCCCCACACAATTTATATATATTAGCACCAGAGGGTAGAACATCAAACATTGTGTATCCAAGAGCTTTATACAAATAGGAAAGCCAATTCTCCCTTCTATTATTATTTATAGTTATTTTTTGCTGTGAATTATCAGCATGTCAGTCTCATAAGTATTGTCCACACTCCACCCATATTCCTGTCAGGTCAATGTTTTAAAACTCTGATAGGAAATTCTTATGGGAAGTTTCTAATCTTTTTCATTATAGAATGTGTACCTTTTTCTATTAAAATTTAATTTAATACAACCGTTCACTTCTTTCATGTTAAGTTACTTAAAATCACTAAACTCAGTTGCAGTGCTCCGTGGCATAGTGGTTAGCATGCCGGACAATTCACATTATATTTTCACATTCGCGCTGACCTACCGTAGTCTTTTTTTTTCATAAACACCTAAAATGGATTTTCTTGGTGGCCGAGTTGTTAACATCGCATGTTTTTTTTGTTTTTTTTTTTCACACTTAATTTTCCAACTTCGCCCTAATACTCCGGGTTTGATCCTTCCTACTTACCTAACATCACTTTTTTTTTTTTAAACAATCCCCACCCCGGAAACAAACACCCGGGCAACGATTTTTTTTATTCTTTTGTTTTGATTTACTCAAAACCGCACACACCTCGAAACATCCGAGCAACGCCGGGTACCCCTGCTAGTTAAAAAATAAGTTTTTTTTTTAATATGTAATAGTTTTTGATGCTATTATCCAATGCATAAACGGCTATATGTTTGCCTGTCTAATCGCCTGTCTGTCTCCTTATTTTCAAACAAAAAGTCGCTGAGCAGCGCTAGGGGCCCCAAATGGTAGAATTTTTTTTATGGGCCGTTTTTTATGTGTCTTTAGACGGTTTAAATTGTTTTTAAGAAGTCAAAAATGGGTCACAATTGAAAATATCGTTAAATAGTTTCAACATGCATCTTAGTTTATTTTTAATTTTAAAGTTTCGATTTCGATTGTTGCTGACGGCACTTAAATCCTTTTTTTTAACTCTTGAAATCATGTCTCGATAATAATCTATACGAAATCTGAACAAATTAAATATCATATTTAAACGTATTTTATACTTGAGCAAAGCCGGGCGCCCCCCTTCATTAGTGTTATATAAATTCTTTTGAATTTAATTCGAATACAGTTAAAAGCAAATCCTTTAGATTTGCGTGAGATTACAATTTTCATAAAGCCAATGCAAATAACTTTTGGTGGAGCCATCCTCTTTAAATAATCAAATTTTACCAAAGTTCCATCATTACCGATCATCATGGTGCTGTATCACTGGCCGCCCGACACACTTTACCCCATATCCTCGGGTGGGATTAAGGTTTTGATAAGTGATTTGAACTCTAGTCAAATATAAAATGAAATAGAAACAAATAAAGTAAAAAAAAAATACTACGGCAGTAATATTTGCTTTCCCTATTTCTTTTTATTATCTTTTATTAATTATTATTATTATTATTATTATTATTATTATTATTATTATTATTATTATTATTATTATTATTGGCTCACATGGAGCTTTCACACAAGTCAACAAACGATCTGATTGGTGTTCTCTGGAAGCTGAGTGAAAACAAGTCTCCCCAGACGTCCAGCTCTCTCCTTCTCCTTCGATAGCATTTGCAAATAAATTTGCATCATCGCAACAGCCGCTTACCATTGATTTCTCGCAGGCAGTGACCATTGGTTTATACTGGAATTTGAGTGGCACTAAGCTTCCCCAAGATCCCAGTTCTCTTCAAACTTGTCCAACGGAGGTCTGGTCAGTGCTCCCTCCACGGTCTTTCGATCCTCCTTGATCCTTCTCGGCTCTTTGGTGTCACTTTTCTATTGGGGGAACGGTGGTGAAACAATGGAGGGGATGCATGATGGGGGTGTAGAACATTAGAACATGTAGTTCTGCAGCTTTGGTGTTCTTCATTCCCTGTAATGTTTCTTCGTTATATTTTCTTGTGTTATTCTCCGCATTCAAGGCTTTTCCTTAATATTTCAGCCGTTTTCATTATCGTTAGGCGTTGTATTTTTGCAGTTATTCCTCTGATTCCAATTTCTGCCATTCTTTTTGCCAGGTTTTTCGGAATTGTTCCTAGTGCTCCTACAATTATCGGTACTATTTTGATTTTCTTCATCATCCAAATCCCTATTATTATTATTATTATTATTATTATTATTATTATTATTATTATTATTATTATTATTATTATCAACTAATCTTTTATTATAAACTAATCGCATGGCTTTATTTACCTATAAACAAACTATAAAAACATTATAAGTTAACGGGGAACAAATAGATTAAACAACAGTTATTTATTAAGTCGATGCGTTTGACGAGAAAAACGATGAATAATTTATCTACTCATGAGTGTGACAATTTACGTGCTTGTTCGCGCGCATTTATAACATAGTATCTCGCGCTGAGAGAAAATTGTATTCATTGTTTTATCACGTTTTTCCTTTTTATAGCGAAATTCATTTTAATTGATTTTGTTATCGTCAATCCTTAACACTTTCTTATAATTTCATTAATATGCTTTGTGTCACCATTAGTTTATCGCTCGTTCCAATTCATTTTAAATCTTTCTTTAATATACCAGTATATAATTATTGTTAGAAATATAATTTTCATAGAAGGCCTATCACGCATTTGTTTTTAACGCATTATATTTTGTTTTAAAGCAATTCAAAATTTATCTGCGTCATATACAATCAAATATATTATTAAATCACGCGTATTCCCGTTTTTAGAACTTTGAGAAAATATATCGGAGATCTCCAAACTACGGCCATCGGGTCAGATCTGGTCAGTCAAATTCTTTAATCTGGCCCGCAGAACTCTAATTAAAACATAAAAATATTAAGGATAATGAATGTCTGGAATTTTCTTCCCTTTTCTCCAATCAAGAGCGTTATCCTCTCCCCAAACGTGCAAACCAATCACACGTTACCCATCCTATAGCTTCGTTTATTTTTTCACCAGTAGGCCAAAGCCGCGGGCACAACCCTCTCATCAACATTCACGCCATCAATATAAGCAAATGTTACTGGCTATATGTGCTTGCCATTCAAAATAGCATCAACAATTGTTTTCATGATGAATGATTTCATATTGGGATCGAACACCATACGGAACCAGCGATACCTTTGTCCCTTGATTGGTAGAATTTGATAGGATCACAATGATAATGCGTGTGTGTGTGTGTGTGTGTGTGTGTATGTGTGTGTGTGTGTGTGTGTGGTGATCCTCACGAAGGTTTAACACCGATTAACATTCGATTATGCTCGTTGCAATTTTCTCAACTTTTTGGTGTATATGTGCGAGTGGGTCGTATATAGATTCACGTATTTATTTAATTCTCAATAGTCGAGCAGCAGCCTCTCTTTTGTTTGTGCTACGGTATGACTGCCATTAGTGGGACCAGACCCTTGGGGACCCCGATTCCTCGTCTGGGTAAGGAACCAATCATACATTATCAATCCAGGTTTATAGCTCTTTATTATATTCGGTACTCTCTTGCATAATTTTTCTGGTTACTGATAATTGGACCACTTCCACAACACTATCCAGTATTTGGCGCGGTGGTCGAGCACCGTGCAAAATTCAGTTGTTTTAGCTCCATTGTCGTACCCAGGGCGAGAGTCGGTTCAGCAAAATGCACCTAACCTCCGACATCGATATGCATACCGCCAAATTTCTTTATGATATGAAGAAGATCGAATCTCGATGGTTTGCTGCTTACCACAAGTACACCAGTCTTCATGTGATTCGGTTGTCACTATTAAAGTTATACTGCTAACACTGTGGCTTAGAAGGCATTTCCCGCATTTTATTACAACATTACATAACAACCCACTCACAACAAATGAAGGGAACCCAGAATCCTCCAAAGCTATCCGATTTAGACAATTGATTTCTACTATTATTATGGGAAGCACCTCTAATTATTAGGGAGAAGAGTTGTGCTTACGCCTGGCGCATTGCCTAGTTTCCTGAACACCTCAATGCGGCATGTCCTTGTTGCTGGCACCGATAGCAGTGTATCCCAGGAAGCGTCTTTCTTGTTTTGCCCCCGGGCTACCGACAGTCTCTGAGAAGGAGAGTAGCACTACACTGCGACAGCGTCCTACTGTCGGAAGTTGAAGCTGGGTCCACAGAAACACGCGGAAGAACTCTGTCTCGTCCGCCCGCGGCAGCAACAAGCTCAGCCACCTTCCCTTCTCCTCTCTGAGAGCTTTAGCCCTGGCAAGAATTTGTTCCAGGGTCATTTCGTTCATCTTAGAGGATCCATGCAATTGTTATCTAATCAAACCAAGGTATCCAGACACGAAAGCGCAACTGATCCATCGATCAGAGCGGTGTTTTTTTTTTTTAATATTAAACGTACTAGACGTAGTAGATCCTATAGGTTACCCAAGTATTCGTCTACAGCTTCATTGGGTCCAAATGGCAAGAGATAAATTTTGCAAATGCAACAAAAGTGTCCGGTGAAAATCCAGGAAGGGGGGGGGCTTGTTTCATTAGCTTTACATCTTTTCATCTTCCCACCAGTCCATCGTTAATATACTGACAAGGCCCCTTCAATCAGAGTCGTAAAACACTGACAACATTGTCAACACTACACACTTCGCATACCACCTCCGGCTGTCCCAACCAGTCGGCCACTGTGTGGTCGTATGAGACGCAAGAAAATTCGATAAAAAGCCAATAGTCAAATACTTTGCCTGTAATTTACGTTTGGTTACTGTTAGCTGGGATAGATTGTTCTGTAGAGTTTGGAAAATTATAGCTTACTCATCAAGCATGGGCGAAATGCTGCCTTACTTCCCTAAAGGTTTATCCTCTTTTTATGTTTAGTAACTTTCGCAACTTTATATAGCTTATCTTGTCCTTTTTTATAAATACGTCACATCTCTCACGTCTTCTTCTAGTTTCCCCGTACCGGTAGCAGAGATAGCATACATTTAGTTTCTTTTAGAATTGCGATTACAACGATAAGATAATCTCGATATTCTCTTCTTTTTTCACTAGGCCTGGATGATTGGATTTATCTAATGTATAAAAGGCAGAATGTATGTATGTACGTGTATGTGTGTGTGTGTTTGTATGTCTGAAAAAAATCCGACAGACGCATCCGAACGTAACAAAACCGGCACCGTTTTTTGCAGCTCCATCTTTCGTACGACGAGTATCAAAACATTGGCCCAAAATGTTTATTTCTTCACCTTCAACTCGCCAGCTTTCGACAAGGAGGGATCGCTTTTTCTGCCGACATTTTTGCAAGTCATCGTCTCCTTTCGATTGACTAGCCTTAATTTCAACGTTCGCGACCTCCGATTTTGCCTTGGACGTATCAGCAAAGACGTCATGTTTTTTTTCACCTTCTTTTCCTTCTTCGCGTTAAAGCTTCGAGTCTGCCTACCTATTACCACTTTTTTTTTAACACTTCTCTCCAACCGGACTGCCTACTTTTTATTTTCGGGCTTCCATACTGGACTCACCTGGGCAACGCCGGGTACCCTCGCTAGTAATCAATATAATATAACGTTCGATTGTATTTATGGTACGCTACGTATGTATGGTTATCTAATTTTAGGGCAATGTTTATGGTTTATGTCAATGGTTATTGTTGTGGTGGCACCCACTGATTTACATATGTGGATAATATTACATATAAATAACAAAACTCGGTTAGTCTGAGTGTGTGTTAACCAGAAGCCACCGAAGGCCAAGCCGAGAGCAGATATGTTCTCCAGCCAAGACTCTCTTACCTGACAACCATTATATAAATATACTGTAAATATACTTTTCCTAATACACTTCGTATTGATCTACCTTTGTTTGGTAATTCTTCATCTGTATTGCCTTATACGTTATTTGTAAACATAACAGTTATTATAAGGTTTGTATATCTAAAGTATTCATGTAACATTGGGTTTTTTTTTTTAATTTCTATCATCATTGCAAAATTTGTTGCCTGTGTATCTCTTTCGCTTTCTCTTTTTCTCTCTGTCTCACTCACACAAACACACACGCACACACACTCTGTCTGTATGCCTTTCTGTCTGTCTCTGTCTCTGTATCTGTCTCTGTCTCTCTCTCTCTGTCTCTCTCTCTCTCTCTCTCTATCTCTCTCTTTCTCTCTCGGTACATATTTCTTAGACCCGTCTGTAATATTTTTATGTCTCTAAACAGTTAGCAAACAAGTGACTTTTGTTCCAGATAATTCAAATAATGTGTCCATACATACCGTAAACACCTATGTCAACTAGACAGCAATTATAGCTATACTTGTATACTATTGGTAAGGATAATATAAGTACAGAAACATATTACTTTTGTTTATGGAAAAAATATTTGTTTTAAGCAGTATATATCGGTTTATGAATTTTTGAATTTTATCAAAGTGGATAAATAATGGTAGTAGTTGTGACCTAACGGGCCAGAGAAGCCTATTTTTTGTCTGTCACACTTCAGTTTGAAATAGAATTTTTAATAGAAATACGTAGAATAACTAGAAATGCTCTGCTATTATTTTGTGTTTTTATGTGTGTGTGTGTTGTTTGTCATGTGTTTTGATTTTTTTTTTTCACATTTCCTCTGTCGGTCGTCTATATAGGATGTCTTCTTGATTTTTGCAAGATGAGAGAGGGACCGGGCAAAATCCATGTCGCAAGTTCATTAGAATTGTTTCCTTTGGCCACTCTTCAAGATACCATACGAGAGAGTTTCCTAATTTAGTTTGCGCAATACTCGTTTTCCTGCTGTCACCCCCTGCTCAGTCAGGAACCGCCATCAACCAACCTAAGGTGACGTCATTGAATTATTTTCGTCCACTCAATGAAATTTATATTTTTATTTGTTTTTATTTTCTCCTTTCTTTCTTTCTTTCTTTTTTCTTCTTCTTCTTTTTATCCTTCTTCTTCCTCTACTTCTTTCTTTTTCTTTCTTCTGTTTATTATTATTATTATTATTATTATTATTATTATTATTATTATTATTATTATTATTATTCACCTTTAGTAATATTTGTAATTTTCTGGGAAAGTCTTCGTATTTTTATATCCGTAACGCACGTGCCATCCACACAAGCATGCACACACATACATACACACACAGACCCAGACACACAGACACAGACACAGACAGACAGACAGATACACACACATACAAACACACACACACACACACACACACATATATATATATATATATATATATATATATATATATATAGTCTAAAGAAGCGTTGAATAAAAAAAGGAAAAAATAAAAATAAAGAATGCAATTTACATTCCTGGAAGAAAAAAAATATTAACGTTAACCTATCGCAGACTTAGCACCTACATAATCCGACTTCTAAAAAGTTTATGACAAAAGAGAATTCGTTTATATAAGGATGAAAAAAAGTGTTTACTAAAATTGTTACTTAGCATTTGCATAAGCCGATTTCGCAATATATATATATATATATATATATATATATATATATATACATATATATATATATATAAGATTTATACTGATACAATATTAAAGGTTTCATTAAGAAAACATAATTAGAGAATAATACATTAAAACTAATTTAATGTAATTCCATTCTCTTGAGCGGGAATTATTATCAATCATTATATTCGCACAAAATAATGATTTGATTGTTGAAACTAAAAAGCCCTAATAAATAAGAATTATCAATATATTGCTTTGTTCAAATAGTATTTTCTCTAAAGCAAAGGGTTTCCAACAAGAATTTCGCTATATTCCCATCCCCTAAAACTGGACCTTTGGGAGTGCTTTAGTGCCGTATATGTCAACGCAATTGGATTGGGTTGATTTTTGTTTGACAGATTGTGGGTACCGGTTTGGCACTTGCTGGCTGCTGTTTCCGACTGATAGTGCAGGAGCCCTAACTACTAAGGGCCGCTCCATAATCAGTTGTCTAATATTGGGATGGTTGTTGCGCCACGTTGCGCATGGAAAGAGATCTTGCACCTATCTCCGGTGGGCTTTTCTGAGGCCACAATCCTGTAGATAAAGAGTTGGCTGATGGTCTATTTGTGTTTCATATTTAGTATTCAGCGCAATCATTTTGTCCAGCACCGCTCACCCTTAAACTGAAACTTGTAAACAAAATAAAATGGCAGTTCATTAAAAAAAAGTACGATCAAACAGGCGTAAACTACAAACAAAACCAATTTATCTATTCTCTTGAGGCTCGCATTCACGAATATCTACTTAGAACGAATTTAGATGATGTTGGATCATTTCTTTTAGCAAACACTCCGGATATCTTGGCGCTAAGTGAAACCAACTTACACTCTTCTATCCCCTCCTCTTTAACATGCCCGGTTATCTCCCACCTTGTCTTAAGGACTTAGACAGACAAATGCACGGTTTGGACTATATTTGAAAGACCCTTCCCTAGACCAGAGAATGAAAACTAGAATCTTTAGACATCGCCTGCAACATACCGCTCTCCCTCGACCCAGGTCTCTACTCTATGCTGTCAGAGACTTGGTTGATTAGGTACAGCACTCTCCCTTGATACTAGTGCGCATGTAGATGTATTTGGTGACTTTAATATTCGCCACAGTAATTGGCTTGGCTTCTCTACTTACACAGACGCAGCTGGTAGCATAGCATGTAGCTTTCTCTATATCTTATTCACAGACAATTACGTTTCCGACACATTTCTCAGATTATCAAGATGAACAAACTTCACTTCTAGATCTATTTCTGACCACAGCGATAATTGTATAACAGATGCCCATAGTCCACTCGGCAATGCTGATCACACTGTGATAATGGTAGAATTCGCCCTAAATTCTCGACCCATAGATGAAAAGCCATAACTCAAAACGACAAGTTATTATAAGAAGACAGACTGGGAAGCTATCAGGGATCTCATCACAGATGCCTCATGGGGAAATATCTTTGTTCTTCCTTCACAACAGTGCGCAAATGAAATGACTGAATAGTTCAAAGCGGCCATTGAAGCTCATGCTGAAGATCTATAACAAACCCTACTCTTCCCAATGGTTTACTTATACTTGAGCAGCTGCCATTGCTCAAAGGTAGCATGTATACCGCAGATTTAATCGACATAAATCCAGTAGCAACATACAAAAGTTTATTGAAGCGAGAAGTTATTGTAAGAAAAAAAAAATGGCGACAGCTAAGAGAAAACACACCGAAGCGCAGAAATTAGGAACTCGTGATTTCTGGAAAATCTACAATAGTGTAGTAAATAATAGGCAATCAACAATTCCCCCATTATCAGACAATCATGAGGTTATTTGCACGGCAACTGAGAAAGCTAAGATGCTTGCCAATCGGTTTGTTTCAAACTCTATATTGGACCCAACAAACCACTCTCTCTTTGATTTTCCTTTGAGGACTGACACAACGCTAGATGATTTGAAAATCACCCTTTCACAGGTGCATGATATCATAAAAAACT
This sequence comes from Euprymna scolopes, assembly GCF_053919585.1. Classification (NCBI taxonomy): domain Eukaryota; kingdom Metazoa; phylum Mollusca; class Cephalopoda; order Sepiida; family Sepiolidae; genus Euprymna; species Euprymna scolopes. Next base: position 102,063,283 of record NC_136486.1, on the reverse strand, counting down.
AGACACATCAAAAGCATATGGAACGATTCCCGCTGTACTATTAAAAAATGCTCCGCTGAGGTAGCTTAAGCCATCTCTAAACCTTACAACACATTTCTTCACGAATCTTACTTTCCTGACCGCTGGAAATCTGCTTCTGTGGTACGAGTTTACAAGAATTCTTGCGAAAGAACTTACCCATCAAATTATCGCCCCAATAACCTCCTCCCTCATTTCACCAAAATATTTGTGTCCATAATAAATCAAGCTCTAGTCAATCATCTTACAATTGCTAAACTTCTGAGCGACCAACAATATGGATGTAGGTAAACCTGTTCAACAGCAGATATCCTAACTGTAATCTCCGAACGTATATACCATATTATATGGTATACCATACCATACACTGGACAGAACAGCGAAGGGTATGGCAGTAGTCCTAGTTATATCTAAGGCTTTTGACAGAGTATGCCACGATGATCTTTTCAGGAAAATCATAGCATGCGGTATCCCTGGACAAATACTTAGCATAATAAAATACTTGATAAATAAGAGAAGAATCCAGGTTGACCTCGAGGGTTGTACAACTAAACAATATGATATAAATACAGGTGTTCTTCAGAGGTCTATCCTTGGACCTTTATTATATATAACATATTATATGGTATACCATACCATACACTGGACAGAACAGCGAAGGGTATGGCAGTAGTCCTAGTTATATCTAAGGCTTTTGACAGAGTATGCCACGATGATCTTTTCAGGAAAATCATAGCATGCGGTATCCCTGGACAAATACTTAGCATAATAAAATACTTGATAAATAAGAGAAGAATCCAGGTTGACCTCGAGGGTTGTACAACTAAACAATATGATATAAATACGGGTATTCTTCAGAGGTCTATCCTTGGACCTTTATTATTCCTAATAGTCATATATGACTCCCCTGATAAAATTGTCCTGAGATGGGTATATTTGCTAAGGACACTACTCTCTATAAAAAACATGAGAGGAAAACGAATGAACACATATCTAAGACAATGGCAGAAACACTAGAGGAAGACCTCCAATATGTACTGGGATGAGGATAAAATGGATAGTCACATTCAATACTGCAAAGACTAAGCTTGTTTCCTTCAATAATTACAAGACACCTTCTCAACCACCAATATCTATGACTAAGGATACATTACCCGAAAGTAGTTCTTTCAAACTCTTCGGCTTGATGTTCACAGTAAACATGAGTTAGAACAGCTACATCGAGAGCATTGCCAAGGCTTCTGCGAGGAAAGTGGTTCCTCTCTTCCGTGCTGGAAAGTTACTTACGCCTGAAAGTATCCTGTACCTCCACAAGGCCATCATTCGCCCATGTATGGAGTATTGTTGTTACATTTAGGTTGGTGCATCTGCTACTAGTCTCTCTCTCCTGGACAGAGTTCAAAAGAGAGTCGCCAACCTGGTAAGTCATAAATTGTCATTTAAGCTTCAACCTCTATTCCATCGACGAAATGTTTTACTAGTATTTTAATGGTGGACGCTCCGACGATTGCAAGCTTTTGTACCTCCTCGACATAAATAACCTCGACAAACCTGACAAGCAGCAAAATCCCACCCTTATACAGTAGAGATCCTTAGATTTAAGGAAGTCTTCTATTCTAATAAGTTCTTCCCAGAGCTGCTAAACTCTAGAATTCCCTTTCGTTTTCCTGTTTCCCCAACTGTACTGACATGCATAAGTTCAAGTGTAATGTGCACATGATTGTTCTGCTCAACTCCCAACATAATATCCCTGCAATTCATATCCCTGATAGTAACCCTCTACATCAAAGTGGCACTATACTTTGTTTGGGGTGAAAATTTACAACAAATGCTTCACTTACATAACTGAAAACTAATAATCAGATGAGATTCAAATTTCGGCACATTACATTTACGCAAAGTTTTTCATAAAAAAACACCGTTTATCAGTGACGTAATCTATAGACCAGGCATATTGAACGATTTGTTTATGGAAGAAAAGTATGTCTTCCTGACTTCCGAAACTAGCGGTGTAATAAGTCCAATCAACAACTGCATAAGATTATAATAATGCACTCACTTAATTGAGCAGGCAGTCTTTATTTTTCTTATGTACAATTATTGTAACTGTTTTTCAAGGCCTAATGGCCATTCGAGGATAAGAGTTAAATAAGTGTAAGGTGAACAGTGAGGCAACATTGTGATGATTAGTAATGATGGTGATGATTGGTAATGATGGTGATGATTGGTAATGATGGTTATGATTGGTAATGATAGTTATGATTGTAATGATGATGATGAGTGAAAATAATGCTGATGATTGGTAATGATGATGATGATTGGTAATTATGGTGATGATTGGTAATGATAGTGATGATTGGTAATGATGATGATGATGATGATGATGATGATGATAATGATGATGATGATTGGTAATGATAGTGATGATTGGTAATTATGGTAATGATTGGTAATGATAGTGATGATTGTAATGATGGTGACGATTGGTAATTATGGTGATGATGATTGGTAATGATAGTGATGATTGTAATGATGGTGATGATTGAAATGATGGTGATGATTGTAATGATGATGATGAGTGAAAATAATGCTGATGATTGGTAATGATGATGATGATTGGTAATTATGGTGATGATTGGTAATGATAGTGATGATTGGTAATGATGATGATGATTGATAATGATGATGATGATTGGTAATGATGATGATGATTGTAATGATGATGATGAGTGAAAATAATGCTGATGATTGGTAATGATGATGATGATTGGTAATTATGGTGATGATTGGTAATGATAGTGATGATTGGTAATGATGATGATGATTGATAATGATGATGATGATTGGTAATGATAGTGATGATTGGTAATTATGGTGATGATGATTGGTAATGATGGTGATGATTGTAATGATGATGATGATTGGTAATTATGGTGATGATGATTGGTAATGATAGTGATGATTGTAATGATGATGATGATTGAAATGATGGTGATGATTGGTAATGATGGTGATGATTGTAATGATGGTGATGATTGTAATGATAGTGATGATTGGTAATGATGATGATGATTGGTAATGATGATTGATAATGATGGTGATGATTGGTAATTGTGGTGATGACGATTGGTAGTGATGGTTGGTAATGATGGTGATTATTAGGCATAGTTTAATTATTTAAGAAGAATTGATTCACATTGGACTTGGAAACGGCCATGTTATAGTGAGTTGAGAAGCGGGCACATGGCACCGTGTTACACAGAGGTAGAGTTCTAGGAAATAAACTTTGCCCAGAAAACTTCCGCTTAGTTTAAGTAAGGTGGTGACAGTAAGAACTATTGAGAGTGTTTGTGGCTAGCACAAACCATAGTAATAATGATAGAGTAGGGAAAAGCCAGCAACATCACTTTTATGAAAAAAAAAACGGTAGTTGTAGATAAAAGTGTAATGCTTACTCGATTCTGAAGTCAGTTTTGTATTCTGTAAAGACAGTAAATTGTGCCCTGAGCAGCTCTTCTCCATACGTTGAAACAGTACTCAATGTAACGACGTATTTAGTCCTTATTTACTGTATTTAGTAAACATTCATCGTTTTTTTTTTTTTTGCTGTATGGATAGAGAATTGCGTAAGACTGGTGTAAGATGCCTTCTAAAGCGATAAAACGATGCAACAATTGTTTCCAGCAACCGTTGAAAAGTATTTAATGTAAGGCTTCCGGTGTATGTCTGCAGTGACGTTCAGCTCAAGCAAGTTGTAAAAGTAGAAAATCTCATTAAACAGCATCCATTAAGTTTAACTGACCCAGCACATATAGCATATATTCGTGTTCGCAGGTGGTATGCAAACATCATATATATATATATATATATATATATATATATATATATATATATATATGGGGGGTGTTTTCGCACGTGGTAAGCCAATATGTATACTATATATGCATATGTTCGCACTTGATGTGCCAATATACAGTAGCTAGAAAGTTAGAAATAACAACTGTAAAAAGCTGAAATTTTGACAACTGGTAGTCCTTATCATCCATAATAACATACTAAAATTTTAATCATTTTCAAAAGATAGAAAAATAATTATAACATTTATTTATTTATTTTATAAATAGGAATGTCCAAAAGTAAGGGACAACATTTAGAAAAACAATGTAAACAGCAAAAACAAACAATAAAATACATGTATAATACATATTTAGTAAATGAGTCATTGCTCTCAATGACAGTTGCACATCTTAGACTACAAGAATGAATCAGTTCTGGACAATCCTCGATACGAATTTTAAACCATTCTTCTTGAAGCTTCACCCACAAATCCTCCGTGTTAGTGGGATTTCTTTCCGTAGCTGTCACTCCTAAGATCTTCCAAAGATTTACTATTGGATTTAAGTCAGGACTTTGCGATAGCCAATCCATAATTTTGGAATCTTGCTCGCTAAGGTAACTCATTTCCAACTTTTGCCTTGTGACATGTTTTTGTCGTGGCAATATCGCTGGAAGCCATCAGAACCATCTAGATTGAATTTTTTTCTCATTAGAAAACAGGACTTTCTTCCACTTCATTGTCCCAGGTTTGGTTGGTATGTAGCCGCCTTAATTTGAATAGAAGAATGTCCTCTGTCATTCATAACAACCCGTCTTATTCTCCTACTCAATGCAGGAGAAATTGGGGGGGGCTACCAAAGGATGTTGCTTTTCCATAATTTTCAGTGTTCTTTAGAAAGTTGCAAATAACAGTTTTACTGCAATTTACGTTAGCTGATATCGCTCGCTGTGACAAACCTTGTTTATGGAATCCTAGAATTCAAGAGCGCTCAACTTCGGTTAGTTTTCTTGCTTTAGGCATGGTAACACCTTTACACACTGATTGCTTATCTCTAACTGAACTAAAAACATTAGAATTGCCATAAATCTAACAATTTCTACCCTTTGTCTTATAACTTGGAATTATGTGTAAAAAGCCTTATGTAATAAAAATGCAAATTTTTAAATAAAATTTTTGGAATGTGCCTTTCTGTCTCCATAATATTGTAGTACTTAGTAACCTTAAGTTGGAAGAGTTTAAAATTTATCCTTAAAAAGGGTTCCTTTTAAAATGTTTTTAAGTGGTATTAAATTTTTGATCAGCAGTGTATATGCATGTGTTCGTATTTTTGGTATGTTCGCAGGCGGCGTTCCAACATGTATACGTTAAATGTATGCGTTCGTGCTTGGTAGACCAATGTGTATAATGTATATGTATATGTTTGTATTTGGTGTAGTAATATGTATACTAAATGTGTGGGTGTGTTCGCGTTTGTAGGAAATAACAAAAAGAGTCTGCCAACATGCACTTATTATCAATACTTCAGAGCAAACGAAATAAAAGTAAACTAAGCTTTGATATACAAGGAGGAATTGTGTGAGCGCAATTATTCATCTTCCTCAACGATGCAAATATAGATATGTTGTTTTTGCTTCCTTTTTTATTAGTGCGTGTCTTTTATTTGTTTTTTTTTTGTGTTTTTGTTTTTTGCAGACTGATCTCTACTGACATGTTGACGCATGAACAAAAACAACGAAACCTGCAAATAAAGATATGACAAACCATCCAAAGACCCGTAAAAAACTTTATAAAAAATATTCGCATAGAAACGTCCATCACCATTTCTATAGATGTCATATTTACGTAGCTGAAAGTTTATACATACATATATATAAATGTCAATATGTATATATATATATATATATATATATATATTGTATGTATATATATATATATATATATATATATATATACAACATAGGTATATATGTGTTGTATGTATATCCACAAATGTATATATATATATATGTTATATATATATATGTATATATATATATATAACATATATATGTATATATATATATATGTTATATATATATATATATGTATGCATAAATATACGTATGGGTATATGTATGTATATGCATACATATATATATATGTGTGTGTTGTATGTATATATATACGTATGTATATATATGATATACATATGTATATATATGATATATGTATATATATACGTATGTATATATGTATGTATATATATACGTATATATATGTTATATACATACGTATGTATATATGCATATATATGTATGTGTATATATACGCATGTATATATATACATATACATGTATGTATATATATACGTATGTATATATACATACATGTGTTGTATGTATGTATACATATATATATATTGTATGTGTACATATATATATATATATATATATATATATATATATATATATATATATGGCGCGTGTGTGTGCGTGCTAAACAAACGTTGTTGCAAAGAGTCAAACGCATCATAAGGATGGCGTATCAACTTTGACATGAATGTAAAATTTTCTTCAATTCTTCAAACAAAGAATACAAGAAATATGCCGAAATCATTTTGTTGATTATGTGTTCTCAAAGATTTCTCGAAGAAACGTCGCCACCAGTTGGGTTTTTTCGTTTGTATGTAGACAGATTTCAAAATAAGAGGATTGTAATTAGTAATGGGACGATTCCGAAATCTTTCCCGATTAAAAAAAACTGTTACTTATTTCCTTCTTAATTTTTGAGTCCGATACAATCACTGGTTCTGATTCCTCTAAACAATAAATATTTATTCATGGAATTGCTATTTTTTTTCTTGTTTCTTTACAAAGAAGCAACCACTTTTAAGTCTTGAATGCCACTCGAGGATAATAACGATGCGGTAGTCATCACTAAAACTTAAGTCATCGCTAATAGTGGAAATTTGATATTATTTGATTATTTAAGGGAGCGGCTAAGAAAAAAAAACAATGGATTTGAGGCCAATCATATTGTAGTCAGCTGGAAAACAGATCAACGGAAGAGAGTTTTAAAGACGGCAGTTCTGGTAAAGCAACTTATTTCATGCAATCCACGTTCAGATTTGAGGCTTACGAGTGGCGTGTAATAAGTAATGTCCCTGATCCACTTCCAGTTGTCTGATCTAGCTGAAATTTTGCAGGTGCAATGATTTATATCTCTACGGGTTAAGTGGCTGTGAACTAATTGTGGTTTCTGTTTTACACGTGTTTGAACTGAGTCAGGTGTAAAATGGAGCCTGTTGAATGTCGAGCAGTGATCCGGTTTTTGTATTTGAAAGAACACACACAACAGGAGACTTTTGATGAAATGAAAGAAACTTATGGTGATAATGCCCCATCATATGACCTTGTAAAACGTTGGCATCGTGAATTCAAACGTCGCCGGAAGTCTGTGGAAACAGCCCCAAGACCTGGTGGCCCCCCTCCCTTCTGCCATTGATGTCAAGTTGAGCCTGCCATTTTGGAAGATCGGCGCATTACTGTTCGCTAAATAGCCCAAGATGTCAAGATTAGTATGGATTCTGTAGAAAAAATTATTCCTGACCATTTGCATATGCATAAAGTGTCTGCCAGATGGATTCCCAGGTTGTTCACACCATTCCAGAAGCGAGAACGTGTTGAGTGCTCGAGGATTAATTTGGAGATGTGCCAAGAAGAGGAATCAAAGTTTTCAAAAGACTGATTACACAGGATGAAATTTGGGTTCATCACTATGATCCAGAGACTAAAGCCCAGTCAATGCAGTGAAAGCACTTGGACTCACCATCTCCAAAGAAGGCAAGGGTGCAGCCCTTCGCTGGCAAGGTCATGCTCACAGTCTTCTAGGACCAGAATGGAGTAGTGATGACAGATTTCCTGGCAAAGGGTACCACAATTACAGGAGCCTATTATGCTTCACTTTTGAGGAAATAAGGGAAGCTATCAAAATCAAGAGGCAGGGCAAGATCAGCAAAGGTACCTTCCTCCTGCAGGACAACGCTCCGGTCCACAACTCGCATGTCGTCAGATCAGAAGCACGGGCTTGTGGTTATGAAATTCTCCCCATCCTCCCTAGCCCCTTACTGTGTACCCTCTGACTTTCACCTCTTCCCAGCCATGAATTTTTTTTTTAAAGGAAAGCGTTTCCCAGATGATGCAGCCTTGATTTCTGAAGTCACGTCGTGGTTGGAGGACTAACCTGGGGTGTTCTACAAAAACGGTGTCCAGAGCTGCATCAAACGATGGGAGAAATGCAAAACATTTGTTTTTATTATTCTTTAAACGGCTATACAGGATCGGTAAATTTTTGCGACGTGGCCCAGTGTCGTTTAACACCTAAAATAATGAAGATCCACTGCCCCTTCTAAATTTCACAATTTACACGGTTTTCCTTTTTTCACGTTAATCTCATCGATTATATACTTAACTTTCTTACTAAAAAAAGTCAGTTTTTACGACGTGACCAAGCATCGTTTAACTTTAAAAAAGTGATCTACATGTTTCGGTCTCATAGGTTTACACACCCCTTATAAATAATATGAAAGAAGTAATTAAAAAAAAATAAATTTTACAGTGAGGGGTCACTTTCTATATAAATTTAACGTTAAATGAGCACCCACTTTTTTCCCAATCAAGCGTTCAATGAGACATGTCACCTCTAGCAAAAAATGACAAATGCAATTTGTTTTTGTCTTTGTTTTTTTGTGGGGGGGGCAGGAATTACATTTGAAACATAAAATAGCGATAAATTCAATTAATTTTATGAGACTATTCTGTACTTTCACCTAACAATTTCATAAACAAAACTAACCCCAAAATATGACAAATTCAATTGTTTATTGGGGAGGGGGTTACATTAGAAACATAAAATAACGAAAGATTTCATTTAATTGTTTTTGGAATTAATTTTTGGTAGATCTTCATTTTTTAGTGGTTAAATTTACTAGAGAATCTTTGACTACTTCGAATTTAAACGTAAGTTTGAATTCAAAGCACACACTTTCAGAAACAAAAAGGCTTCTCCCTCCAAAAAAAGCAAACCGAAAAAGTCCCCCACCCCGCCCTCCAAGAATAAAGCAAATCGAAAATTTCCTTTATTTACAAAAAAAAAGCCAATAAAAAATTGTCATTACAAAAAATAAAAAAAACTAACGCACGCGTTAATGTTTATAAATGTAATTTTTTCAGGCTCATAAAATAATGAGTTTTCTTAGGACAGCGGCAATACAGTTTCCAAGGTACCTTTCTCAGGTTCGAGCCTGCCTATTGGCTATTTTTTTCTTTTTGCGGTCTCACGGAAATTCGCTGCTATTTTTATTGAAACCAAAGTTGTTTTGATTCATTTTTATTTATTTACTTTTGAGGTTTTTTTTCCAGAGCACGGGCTACAAAAATTGCTCAATATCTGGAGAATAGTTTCTTCTCTTTGTATCCCTTCTGCCGAAATATCTGGTGGAGAAGGTATCACGTTTTTTTTTACCGATTACATGTTTTTATCCGTTCTTTTATTTTTGAAATTGTTATAGGGGTAGCATCCTTCCTACAAATTTGTTTTATTGAGATTTGCGAACACCCACTCGAACAGAATTATTTGTTATAATATATATATATATATATATATATATATATACATATATCTATATATGTATGTATGTATACATACATATATACATATACATATATATATATGTATATATATATATATATATATATATATAACAAAGTTGTAGGAAGGATGATAGGCTACAGTAAACACATAAATGTCATAATCTAATGTTCAATCACTATATATAATACATCTATTTATTTCTCTTGGACTGTATGTCTGTCATTCTCGGAGACTACTGCTCCACTCAAGCTGAAATATTGCACAAACTTTCTTATGATAAGATGCATTGAAGTATTTAATATATTAATATTTAATGCCAAAATAATTACAAACAATTAATTCGTATAAAACACACACTCTAAGTCAACGGACTATAATATTTGTGAACTAAAACAAATATTAAGATATAATGTTATATCTATTATTACAATATACATTTATAACATATTATATTATTAGTCGGGCTTGGACAACAGAATATTCTTTACATTGTGTTGACGCTCGAGTATATCTCCGTTGATATCCGATATGTTTTTGTATAGAGCGATGTGGTTTTCAGTTGATTAAGTGTGTCTGAGTAAGATATATACTCTAAAGTCAAAAAGGCGATGAGTATATTCTGTTATCCTTGCCATAATTATTACAATACATGTTTTTAACATGTTAAGACATATTTTATATATTATATACAATATATGTTTATAACATATAAAACGTGTCTGTTAAAACTAAGAACTATTAATAAATATTAATATTATTGTGCTTAACAGTATAGTACAGTATATATCTGTATGAACAAAGTATATATCTGAAGGTATCTTAACTATACCTTGTTTTTACTATAGTACAGTATATATCCGTATGAATCTAAACAATACCTTATTTTAAGTATAGTACAGTATATATCTGCATGAATATAAACTATACCTTATTTTTTAGTATAGTACAGTATATATCCGTATGCATTTAAACTATAACTTTATTTTTAGTATAGTATAGTATATATCTGAATGAATATAAACAATACCTTATTTTAAGCATAGTGCAGTATATATCTGTATGAAGCTAAACTATATATTATTGTTAATATAGTACAGTATGTATCTGTATGAATTTAAACTATACCTTATTTTTAGTATAGTACAGTATATATCCGTATGGATTTAAACTATACCTTATTTTTAGCATAGTGCAGTGTATATCTGTATGAAGCTAAACTATACCTTATTTTTAATATAGTACAGTATATATCCGTATGAATTTAAACTATACCTTATTTTGAGTACAATACAGTATATATCTGTATGAATTTAAACTATACCTTATTTTTAGTACAATGCAGTATATATCTGTATGAATAAAAACTATACCTTATTTTTAGTATAGTATAGTATATATCCGTATGAATCTAAACTATACCTTGCTTTTATTACACCCCTAGCTATTGAGAGACAAGCAACTTAAGTTTATTTAATTAAGCTTATACAATGAAGTGCTTAAACTCACAAATATTATAGTCCGTTGACTTAGAATGTATGTTTTATACGAATTAAGCAATGTACTTCGGCATTAAATAACCTAACAAGAAATGCTTGTCTCATGAGTCAGAATGACCAAAGCAGATTATTTCTAGATCATTCTTCGCTGCTGATCTCAAATCTTATACTAAACATCACTGCTACAAGTAATCGCAAGCATGCTGACTATAAAGATAATACAAATATAAAAAAAAAAAAAAAACATAACACAATAAAACAAAACAATAAAATCACATTTTCTTTCAAATAACTAAGAACTAAACGTACCGAACGACTCGGCCATATCTTTAAGCCCGGAATTAATACCAAAATGAAACACGGCCGATCTTGTGCGGATTGTTTTAATCCTGATCGAAATAGCAGACTTTTTTATTTTTATTATTCGCCATGTTGGTCGGCAATCATCTGATTAAGAGCCATTAGCTGATTGTAAACACCTCTGCTCCGTCCTGGGTGTCCTTTGCATAAATAACTGTTTTTACCTCATTCCGACTTCGTGCTTTGAAATACCAATCAATGCTGCTTGGTTTGTGAGGATCATTGAGATGAAATATCTGCAAGAATGAGAATACTATATATGTTCTCTTGTTATGCAAAATTGAAGAACGCAAAAAATTATTTAAGCTAATACTTAATAATTGGATTCTTTAGACTACTGTTCTCATCTTGAGTGTCATTTTCACAACGTTTTGGTTGATGTAACCTCCGAACTTTTTCAGTTATATCTTGTCAAATTTGGGATTTTTCTGCCGAACTCGGGAATCTGGATTGAATTTCGAACGGAACCCTTTATTTACTTCACGTTCTGTCAGCTATGACTGGACAGAGGTCCTGAATAATTCGTAATTGTATTTTTTTCGTCACCCACACTGAGAATTATTCCTTCACTCTTAAGGAGAATATCATTTTTTACAATTGATTTTTTTCCCATATACTCTACCCATTGCGCCACGGGTCCTTGGGGACTACCTCGTTAACAAATAAAGGGTTTCGTGCGAAATTCCGTCCAGATTCCCGAGTTCGACAAAAAAACATCCAAGAGTTCTACAAGACACACCTGAAGAAGATCGAAAGATACATCGACCAAAACGTTGTGATATGGCATTCAAAAAGGGAACAGTAGTCCGAAGAATCCAAATAATACGAATAAGCAATTCCTCGCCTTAAAAAATTTAGAAACGTAATAGCCTTTTTGGTTGCTTCGTTTTACGGAACATCCACGACTTTCGGGTTATTTAATGCCGACTCCAATCATTTTGGTAAACGTTCTTATCTTTCAAATTCTTTATATTTCCAACTATTTACTCATGGTGCAAGGCATAGTTGTTTTATAGAAAAAATGTTCTTTGTCTTTTGGGAATGATTAGGTTTTGGAAAAGAAAATAGCAAACAAAAATACAATAATATCAATGTTTGTGCATTTGAGGTCAAGAAGTCGGTATCTTTAGACGGCTTGATCTATTAGCACCAGGGATAGTTAGCAAACACATACATAAGCGGACACTTTAAAATTGCACTGTCATTTATATCGTGATTTTTTTTTATAGTTGCAGGGGGTGATCACACACAAGGTAAAAACAGTCCAGTCGTCTGTCCCTTTCGAGGCAGAATAAATAAATAAATATAACTAGAACATTAATTACCCGAACAGAATAAGTTGAGCTACGGAGGAGGGAGCCGTTCTAAAAGTAATACCTTCTATTTTTGTTCGCCCGAATATATTAAATCGAATTGTTATGATGATTGAACATATGCATTCATGACCTAAACGTTTCATCTCTCTGTTGCAGATATTGTCGGTGTATGGTTCTGAAAAGCAACTCCCGTCATGGGCGTGTCTCAGAAGCAAATATGCGTCACTAAATTCCCCTCGCTGCCGAAAATATAAAACCGTTCAACATTCAGTGGCGCCTGTTGGCTGTTCAAAAAGCTGATATAGTTGTATGTCAGCACAGTTATGAGATGGATTCGTCGATTTCAGTGTAGCGACAAAGATAACCAAGCTGGACCCGGACATTTACGAATAAGGCATTTAAAAAATGGCTACAGAGTATTTAGAACAATGGAGATCATGTAGAAAAATAAATCCTGAGACACAAATTGTCGCTCGTTTTAATGGTACTACTTTCCTCTCAATAGCTCTTCAACATTTTTCTTTTCAAGTAACAAATAAGAAAGCTTTAAATCCACTAACAAAGATTGAAATCAATATATAATTCTACTTAACCTCATGTCTAGAATTTTTGTTCCAACGTTGATGAAAATTCATCATTTTCTGGTTTGTAGCATTAAAACTTCCAATTTTTGTGCTTCGCGTTTAATTTCGTGCATTGTGACTGGACAGTCTCTGATAATACTGAAAATCATGGTTTTAATTTCACTATCGATACGGAGATAAGCAACGACGAGCTTGGTCAGTACCAGGTGGGTGACTATTTGGAAAAGCTAGACGCTGTATGTACCGCGCAGAGTCGTAAGAAATGTCCAGGTTGGTATCTGGAGGCGCAGTAATTCACTGGGAGAGATGCATCTCTAGTCTTAGTTAAGACATGCATCTAGAAGAAGGTGACTTTGATGACGTCGGCAGCAGGACGTTGGGTGGCCATGGAGGAGGATGGATCTCTAGCAGATCAACGGTTATATGGTACTAAGAGTTACGTTATTCCACTGCAGCTATGCGGATGGTCTAACGACACCGGATAGCTGCAATCAGGCGAGTCAGATGCCACTGCGCTGTGGAGGGTAATGCTAACCTAGCCCATGTATTCTGGCAAGTTCAAAAGCATGTGATGTCTTCAGAGGGATCGGGCAAACCATGGACCGAAGCCTATGGAGAACACTAGCCATGATTTCATCTACAGTATGAACATGCCATAATACAAGAAGAAGACGTAAAGAAAGTCCTCAAAGGGCCTATTCTGTCTTAGATTAACCTTAAAACTCGGTACATATGTCAGATCTGTTTGGAGGAGTCTTACTCCAACTTGAAATTGTATTTCAGCATAATAATGCCCACTTCAGCACTGTTCTAGCAAATTCGCTGTATCGCGATACATGTTAAACAACTGCATAATAAAGCGTTTTCTTTAATACATGTTCTCACGTCTATACGCTATAATCACGTTGAAACACCGGTTTCCGCTAGATCACTGAAGTTAAGCGACGTGGAACTTGATTATTACTAAATGGGTAACCATTTAAGAATACCAAGGGCTGTATATGGCCTCTGTTTACCTCGGGATTGTTTCCTATTTACCGTAATCATGCAGTGTCGAATTAGGAAAGGTGCGGTTGGTGATTGCACAATTAAACGTGCAATTACTCTTATGTAGGGTATCCAGTGTCTCTCGAAACAGAACGGAAGCGACGGTAACGATGGTTTCACCGCAGTGAACGGTGTGTAGAATTTTTAATGCGGGATCAATCAAGTTTTTTTTTTTAGATTCAGTAACCTTTATTATCCTAGAATCTGATCTATTGTGTAGGGTGGATTCGACCGATGTCTTGAAAACTTTTTGGGTTTTTGTTTGGGTTTTTTGTTTAATAGAAGCTTTCAAGACTTTGTTGAGAGAAATAATTGCCTTTTCTGCCTGATGAATAAGTGCATTTACTAACATGTATAAAAAAAGGATACTGACCCAACTGTTCACAGGTGGTTTAGTACATGTAAGTCTCTTTTGATGATATATAACGATAATAAAACGAGAGAAAGGAGTGTTGCATGAAATCAGACTATCGTTATTTAGCGTCGTTTTGCAGCTGTAAATCGCCTAAGGATGGTGACAACATCATCAGCTATAAAGATAAAGGGTACCGTAATAAAATGAATGCCATTAAAACGCTCTACTGCCCTAAAGCAACACAAGAAATAAGATATTTATGTTATTATTGGCGATCCCTGCGTGGTCCTTTAAACATCCCAGCTAAAAAAATCACTCTTTCAAAGGGCAAGATTGTAAATGTTCGCTTGGTCTGACACCATCCTCTCAGGCATTACCTCCCCACTCTTCCTCCTCTTCCCCCTCCTTTCTTGTGTATTCTAGTACCTGGTCAGTTGTCGTAGGATCCTTCAAAGGGCATACTAAAATAAGCACTGATAGAAACGCATTAAATAAACGTTACTAAACATGCAAAAAATGTGATTCTCTATCAGCATTCTGTCTTTATGTACTTATGTTACCGTGCTGAAATGATAACGTTATTATTTAGAAAGCCATTCTTAAAATAGGGAGGGGAGGATGTTTGTAACTATGCTGTAACTTCACTTAACAATTTTATAAGAATGCTATTGTAAAACTTGAATTGAATATGGAATACTTTTTTTTTTTTTAAATAGCACACTAATATAAGTGTATAAGCACCCAGTATTCTGCTCAATTTTGGATCTTTAAGAGATTAGGAAAAGTCCTCGGGAAATGCCGATAGTGGCCATGTTTTATTTTTGTTTTTTTTTTCGTTCCAACGAAATAAAGTAGACACTCGGTTTGTTTGGAACTAGAAAACGATTAAAAATATTGGTATTTTTTTTTAGATTAGGTCCACCTCCACAATTTTTTTTTAAATGACGACTTTTCTGGGTTTTCGACGATACTGAATACGAAAATGCGCATTGAAATTTTGTAGAAATAATTAGTTATCGAAATATAAAAAATTGTATTATGCATTGTATTCTTTGGCGGACATCATTTTTACGCGCATGTGCGCGCCATAAACAAATTTACTCATCTATGACTGGCACTGCACGCGCGTAAAAAGATGGCCGCCAAAGAATACAATGCATAATACAACTTTTTATATCTCGATAACTAATCATTTCTACAAAATTTCAATGCGATTTTCGTATTCAGCATAGTCGAAAACCTACAAAAGATGTCATTGAAAAGAAAATTGTGGAGGTGGACCTAATCTAAAAAAATACCAAAATATTTTAAAACACAAACGAAATAATCTAGGTAGGAAGAGGAGCAATCAATCTTGCCTTTGGTTACAATTATTTGTTGCACCTTGACTTCTTTACTTTATTCTGTTGACTACAATTACACATGTTCGATAATTCGTAAGCTTTTTGCCCGTGTTATAGTTAAATGATTATATATGATAGATATAGCAGTATCAGAAACGTCAAAAAATGTCAGTTCGTATAAATTGTTGATCTTTCAAACGTGTACCATTGCATTGATTCAAATAGTGGTCGTCCCTAAAAACAAACAAAAAAACTACAAAGAAAACAAAACATAAAAAAGCGACGAAGAAAAAAAAATACAACATTAAACACAATAGCTGAAAAAACAAGAGCATGCTACAGTCATGGCTGATGGAGAAAGAACATGCTACCCCCGTGAAGTAAATAAATGGTTCCGCTCGAAATTCCATCCAAATTCCCGAGTTCGACAGAAACATTCCCTAGTTCGAGAAGATACACTTGCATAAGATCGGAGGTTACATCTACTGAAACGTTGTGGAAATTACACTCAAGATAAGAACAGTGGTCAGATAAATCCAAACAATACGAAAACACATTAGATGCTACAATTCTTAAACATGTATTAGTTCATGTTTTTGGCGTCTCTATTTACTTCTGGCACGTTTACGTAGACATATTACGAGCTTCCCTTCGTTATGCATACGTAAACATAACTATAGGTACGGGTTTTCCTGTTTTGCTATTGTTGACACCTGCGAGATTTGATAAGTTGACAATGTTTTAATGTAAGATGACTGATAGAGTGATAACGTTTAAGTAAATGTGTTTTGTTTCTTTATATGTAAATACTATCTCGTATGGCCCGTGGTTGTTTCACACTCGCGTCCACAAATAATGTGTTTCGTTGAATTTCTACTAGCTGAGGTAATTGCCGTTGCCTACGTCTTAAGTTTTATGCCGATAAATCAAAGTTTTACACTATGATGCATCTAGATTGTTATCATGTGTCGTCGTTTCCCATACCTGTTTCCATGTTCTCGTATTAAGGATTTTTTTAAAAATATATATCCAAGAGTTACTTATTCAATTTGTTTGTTTTGATTCCGGAAGTAGACACAGTTGACATTCACACCTAGGAAGCCACCATTCTCTATAATTGTCAAACTATGACCATTAAATATTATACATCCAGATGACAGTACAAATATCTATTCTCTCTCCTTTTCTTTTTCCTCATATACAACCCAAACATTGCATATTGCATCTAAGTTATAAGGAACTGCAGTGAATTAATGACAACACCTATAAGGCAGACTATCAAATACTTCCCTTATAAAATTGTCTTGAGATGAGTATATCTGCTGATAACGCCACGCTCTATAACAGGTACAAGAAGAACTTTGCCTTTTCTGGCCTCGATAACTGGAGGAGAAATCCTTCTAGATTGAGTAAAGTTTTACTTTTGTTGCTATCCAGAGTGTACCTTTTTGTGGAGCTGGATTTTTCTCCACATTAAAAACCGACCTTGTGTCTAACTCTGCCCTCGTAGGGAGGCAAGTAAATAGGAACACATATCTAAGGCAATGGCGGGAACCTGAGAGAAAGATCTAGTCAAATTCCGCCATTGCCTTAGTGGAATAGGGACAAAATTGGATGGTAACATGCAATGCTGTCAAGACTAAGCTTGTTTCCTTTCAAAATTACCAGAAACCTTCTCAACCACTAAAAGCGAGGGCTAAACATACATTACATGAAAGTACTTTTCAAACTCTTCGGCTTAACGTTTTCAGAGAACATGAGTTATAACAGATATATCGGGGGGGGGGCAGTTGCTGTGAGTAAGGTGGTCTCTCTCTTCCGTGCAAAAAGTTACTTACGCCTGAAAGTACCTTGTGCCTCTACAAGCCACCATTCGTCCATGTATGGAGTATTGTTGTAACATTTGAGTTGGTGCATCTACAACTAGTCTCTCACCCCTGGACAGTGTTCAAAAGAGAGTCGCCAACTTAATAGGTCATTCCGTCATTTTGGCTTCAGTTTCTGTCCCATCGACAAAGGGTTACATTCTTTTGCCTGTTTAACAAGTACTTTAATGGTAGATACCCGAGGACCTACAAGCCCTTGTACTCTCTTGACGTAAATACTCCCGACAAACACGACGAGCAACAAAATCTCAGCTCTACAAAATAGAGATCTCCAGATGCCAGAAAAACTTTTACTCGAATATTTTCTTCCCCAGAACTATTAGAATTTAGCATTCCCTTCCGGGCTCATGCATTTCTTACTGTGCTGACATGCAGAAGTTCAAGCGTCATGTAAACAGATATCTTGCTGCTCAACTCCCTATATAGAGTCTCTGCAATTATGTCCCAGATAGTAGCCCCATCAAAGTTGCACTGTGTTTTGATCTGGGTGAATATGCAATTATATATATATATATATATATATATATATATATATATATATATATATATATATATATATATTTATATATATATATATATATATATATATACGCACTTTCGTAAATAATTGAATTCAATCAAAACGTATCACAAATAATAAAATCTACGTAAATTGCGATATATGTGGTATATGGGTGGACGAGAGATAAGTGTTTAGGCTTCTTACTACGGGGTCCCGATTTCGAATCTCGCTATATTCAGCCAGTCAGATTAGTAGTTGGCGACGAAACACGTCTCAGTGAATAATTAAATGAAAACAATGTATATATACATTTGCATATATATATATATATATATATGTATATATATATTCATACACACTTAGAAGTTGTTTTACTTTAAAACTGTATGTACAAAATAGTTCTTCGTTGCAAAATTAGTCAATTAATTTTCTGCCATCGCTGAATCAACTTGTTTATACGAATTCATAATAGTTCTAATTTTATTTCCGGGATAATCAATTTTTTCCCATGAATCACTTAAATATATGTAGCAATCCATCAATCAATCAATCAATCAATCAATATATATATATATATATATATATATTTATATATATATGTGTGTGCGTGTGTGTGTGTGTGTATAAAATTAAAAACAGAATAAGTAATTGTATATGAAGAGTTCTTTAGGCTATTTTAAAGAGCTGTTGTTTATTAGTGTATATATATATATATATATATACATATATATATATATATATATATATATATATATATATATGTATATGGTTTGAGGATTTTCTTCCCAGACTAATTTTTGGCTTTTCTAATTATGTACATGAACGAATGATCTTAATATTTTAATGTTTATACCCCAGGCTTTTGGTCTTGCGAAAAAAAAAGAACAAAAGCAAAAAACAATTGTCAACTTACATTATATATATTTTTTTTAATTTGAGAAGAAAATAATGGACGAGGATATGGTCGTTGGAAGTTAACATACGTTTTTCACACACACACACACACATACACGCATATATATATGTTTGTATATATATATATATATATATATATATATATATATGCATTGTATGCATTATATATATTATATATATATATATAATATGTATATATATATATATATATATAATATGTATATATATATATATATATATATATATATATATATATATTCACATTACAAGCCTACCACATTTTTTAAAATAATATACTTTTATGTTATTTCTTCAAATTAATCATCATGGGAAAGTCTTGAAATGAAAACGAAAATCTGATGAATATGCGTAGGTTTTTGTTTTCATTTTTCATCAAATTGGAATGTTATTTCAATAATTTTCATTATACATAGATATATGTGTGCGCGTGGATGTGCATGTGTGTATGTGTGTGCGCGTGTGTATGTATAGGAGGAATGTGCTCTAATGTATAAATAAACTGGAAATAGACGATGAAGCAAAGACAATCTAAAATAAACGCAGCGAATCAAAAACAAATAAAAAATCGATGAATAAACTTATATGTCGCTAAACACTTTATTTAGACTTTTAATTCATGTCTTAAAAATTGCAGCAATGCACTGGGGGAGAGATTTTACCATCTCAGGGTACAATAATTGGAAGTTTCTTAGGTAGCATGCTGCCTTGAAAGGAGCTCTACAGCAGGACTATTAGGACATATGTAAAATCGAACGTTCTGTATATATCTGCTCATGCGCGTACAATGAATTCTCTTAGTGCCATACTAAAACAACTTGATAGGTTAGAAAAAATTTAGATTAAAATGCTAAATATCGACAAACATAAAGGAGAAAGTTTACTTTTTAAAACGCTGCACAAACCAAAACTTGTTGTATTTTTTCGTTTCCATCTAGCAGATACGATATGAACCAATGACCTCAGAATAAGAAAAAAACAATTAGACACTCTTCAGCAATATATCTAAAAAAAAATATAAACATTCTTTTGTATTCATAAAAGCGCCATACAAAAACAGATCATAAAATAATAAGACATTGCCTAGTTTACAGTTACGTCCATGAGCGAAACATTTTTTAGCCTGTCAAAACCAACGTGTTCCGTGGAACATTTTTACAGATAAACATTCAACAAATCCACTAATACGTTCAGCAAGTGTAGTCATCCAGCTTCGATCAGATCATTATCCAGCCCCTAGACGAAAGAATAACAACAACAAAAAATAATATGAACTTGCAGAGAAAAAGAACCACACACACTTTTTATTGACTGGGCTCTTTTCTCAACTCGACAAAGAAACTTGACTGTTTAAACTGACACAAAAACAATCACGATTATTTTCTAACTGCTTTACAAATATTATATATATATATATATGTATATATATATATATATATATGTGTGTGTGTGTGTGTGTGTGTGTGTGTGTGTGTGTGCATATATATATGTAACTACTTAATTTACTCACATAAAATTAATATACGAAAGTATAGATTTATGCGCAAACTTTAAGTATTTACTTCAAAAGTGGTCAATGCGTAGGTAGAGCTATTTGGCTGATAGGAAGGGCGCGGTGGACACTAGAAAGCTGATTGGCTAACTAAAATCTCAATAGAAGAGGACCATATAAAAACGATAAACAACCACAAAATTCGCGCATAAGCCTGAAGAGTCCTAGAGTGGATGAAACGCGGAATATTCAGTGTAGCTTAATCGCCATATATATTTTATAAATTACTATATATATATATATATATATATATATATATATATATATATATATATATATATATAGGTCATGGTGCATTAATTATTTTTCTTTAAATATTTTCCTTTGTATTATTCTTTTAATTTTGTTTATCTATTTAAATTTTTTTTTTATTTTTTATTTTTGCTTTATTTTTCTTCAAACATATTTTCATTTGTATTATTAATTTATGGAACATAACGACAGAAAATCTCATCGCTCTAGTGTTGTATATTATGACCCTGCAGACTGAATTGAGTGTTTTCCTGAAAGTGCAGATACCGATGGAGGATGGAGATGATGTACAATGTATTAAAATAGCAACAAACTTTTCTAAGTGTTGAGGTGGCAACCACTTACTTGCATATGCGAATAACATAACACTATAAATGGCAAGCCTAGGTTGGCCTTGGTGTGTCTTACTCAAATGCCACCAGAAGTGACGCCGAAGAGCGTACATGTCCTCCCACCAAGACTCTCTGACTCGACACCGTCATTTGTACATATTGTAAATTTACCTTTTCTTTAATACACTTATTATTGCGTTATCTTGTTGTTTGCGTCTTCATTGTATTTCCTTACTAATTATTGTTCAACCTTGTAACCACAACAGTTGGCGACGAGATAAGAAGCGTCAAATATAACAGTTTGACGAAGAACTATTTAAAAAAAAAAGTACAACGCAAAGGTGGACCATTTTTTTAAGGAATGCAAAGAGTTGACGAGCAAACGGATTTTACGCTAAAGAGAAGTTTCAACTCAAGTGACAAAAAAAAACTCTAACGTTGCAAAAGCGACAAGTTACGCCGTTTTCTGGGAATCCGACTTGCAAACGAATGTAAAAGTGAATTTTTGTTTGTCGCTACACGACAAATCTTACTAAAGGACCAACTTGCAAACGAAAAGCGAACTTTGTTCTCTCGCAAAAACGACAGGTCAGACCCGTATTACGAAAAGCAAGGGAGTAACCTACGAAAAAAGTTCACCAGTTGATTCTAATTACTGTTCTCCGTAAACAAAACAACAACTAAAGGACTTTTTAATTAATGTTTTGGTTGACGTCGGTACTAAAAGGAAATACCACAGCTAAAACTAAAATTCAAGGAAAGGATTTTTTTTCTTGAAGTTGTCACTGAATAACGGATAATACAGTAAAACGTCACGGAAAAAAAGGTAATCGCAATTTAAGAGGTATTTTAATTACTAACATACGAGAGAAAAAAAACTCAAAGAACTAAATGTACTGCATACATTTATTCAATTGTGACTCGATTAAAAAAAAAACTTTTATTTTGTGGAAAGAGTTACTTATTAGTAAGTGCCTAAAAACGGAAAGTCAATTCCATTTCGTGATTCCAGATAAACCTGCTTTATTTTTTTTTTGCAGCGTGACTCGCAAAAAGAATATATTATTGTGAGCAGCGATATTATTATTGAAAACAGGAGCTTGCAGCAATTTGCTTTTTTGTTGTAACCCAAACCGGTGTATATTGTACATGGTACAATATTTTTTTTTAACTACACACTAAAAAAAAAAAAAAAAAAAAAACATGGAAGACTTATCAAAAATGTTCATGCAATTTTTACAAGCACAGGCTGAGCGAGATGAACGCAGACAAGCTACACTAAACGAGCTTTTGCAAACACAAATACAGGCACAGGCTGATCGCGAGGAATAGAGAGAGGACAGATTATTGAAATGGCAGCAGGAACAAGAAGAAAAGCAGAAAATGGCGCAATTAAAGCAGAAAAAACTGCAATTGGAACAGGAAGAAAGGCATAAGAAACTACAATTGGAATATGAAGAAAGACAAGATGAACGTTTTGTTAAAACACTGGAACTACTAAAGAGTAATCGAGAAAATGTCGACAGTGTTAATTTCTCCCATACAACTATTTTTAATAGCATGGACACATTTCATTATTTGTCTGAGGAAGAGAAGAATTTTGAAGCATACTACACAAGATACGAGGATGTTTTTCAACTGGACTGTAAAAATTGGCCAAATAGTCAGAAAGTGAGCCTCTTACTCAGAAAATTGGGTACATCAGAACACAGCAAATTCGTAGATTACATATTACCTAAAAGAACTGCGGAATTAGAGTTCATGGAAGCTGTAAAATTACTAAAAGAATTATTTAATCCAAATATATCTCTTTTTCATAAAAGATGGATGTGCATGAATCTAAGAAAGATGGACAACCAAGATTATTTGACATACGCATCAGTTGTCAATAAAAACTGCGATAATTTTAAGCTTGCAGAACTAACGGTAGAAGATTTTAAATGTCTAATCTTCGCTCAAGGGTTAGTTTCCACGAAAAATGCAGAAATACGCAGACGAGTGTTGTCTAAGCTGGAATCTGAGCAAGATTTAACCCTCCAGAAACTAGCAGGGGACTGTGAAAGGGCCATTACACTAGAAAAGGATTCAAAAATATAGAAAAATCCGGAGTGGCATATGTAAGAAAAGTTAGAAAACCATACGCACCAACCAAGAACTTTACAAAGAAAAGCAATGGAACGGGATATTCCAAAGATAATAACCATAAATATAGTACACAATATAACAAGCCTCTTCCTAGATATAACTGTAAGAGATGTGCAGAAAAGCATTGGGAATCAGATTGTCCTTATAAGAAGAAAAAATGCTACATTTGTAAGAAGGTGGGACACAAAAGCGATTGCTGCAGATATAAGGATTACACCAGCAAACAAAATCAAATACAAAATTAGACAAAGATCGGCGAAAATACGTAAACGTGGAAATATTTAAAACATCAATAAAGTTACAACTCGACTCCGGCTCCGATGTTTATATAATAAACCTGAATACGTGGAAAAAGTTGGGAAAACCGGCCATGATGAAAACTAGTAAAGCAGCCCGGACGGTAACTGGTGGTGGTATAAAATTTGAAGGAGAAGTTGTCCTCCCGATAAAATTGAAAGGGATTTCGAAGAAATTAAAAATATTCGTACTAAAAAATAGTGAAAATCTGTTTGGAATAGATTTAATTGAGAAATTCGGACTATGGGATAAGCCAATCAATACATTTTGTAAAAAATTAGAATGTTCTTCTCCAACAACAGTAAATATAAAGTCGATTTAAAAGAATTATTTCCTGAGGCATTCACGACTAACTTAGGTCGCTGCAATAAATTCAAGGCCTCGTTTGAACTTAAAGAAAACGCCAGCCCAATTTTTAGAAAAAAGCGAAATGTTCCGTTCGCTGGGTTGGAAAAGATTGATAAAGAATTAAATAGATTGGAACAGACGAGAATTCTATCAAAAATAGAACACAGCGAATGGGCAGCCCCCACCGTATACGTAAAGAAAAAGAATGACGAAGTTAGAGTGTGCGCAGACTTTTCGACCGGGGTCAAGTCCCTATTAAAAGATCACCATTACCCCCTACCAAGCCCAGAGGAAATATTCACGAAGTTGAATGGGGGTAATATCTTCTCCAAGATAGACTTGAGCGACGCGTATTTGCAAATACCGGTCGAGGAGAATTGCTCAAAAATACTATGCATCAATACGCATAAGGGATTATACAAATACAACCGATTGCCTTTTGGCATCAAAGTAGCGCCTGCCATCTTTCAGCAAGCGATGGACACCATGCTAAGTGGTATTGAGTGCGCATGTGCATACCTGGACGACATTGTTGTCAGGAGCAAATCCCTAGAAGAACATAAGGAACATTTGAAACAAGTATTTACTCGAATACAAGAATTCGGCTTTAAAGTAAAAGAAAGTAAATGTGACTTTTGTGTGAGCGAGATTAAGTATCTTGGACACATAATAAACAAACATGGACGACGTCCAGACCCAGACAGATCTGCGGCAATAAAAAATATGCCAGCACCCGATAATGTAAACACCTTGCAGAGTTTCTTGGGACTCGCAAATTATTACCAATCTTTTATTGAAGGAATGCATAACTTGCGAGCCCCCTTAAATAATCTGCTTAAAAAGGATACACCGTGGAACTGGACGCAAGAATGTCAAACCGCTTTTGACAAAATAAAGAGCGCACTAACATCCGAATTATTCTTAACGCACTTTGACACAAACTTAAAAATAGTCGTCGCTAGTGACGCTAGCTCCTACGGCTTAGGAGCATGCATTCAACATATTATGCCGGATGGGTCTAGAAAACCAATAGCGCACGCTTCGAGAACGCTGATACCAGCCGAAAGGGCATATTCACAAATCGAAAAAGAAGCGTTGAGCATAATCTTTGCCGTGACTAAATTTCACCGATATTTATATGGTAGACAATTCATACTTGAAACCGACCATAAACCGTTAGTCACGATCTATGGATCAAAAAAAGGATTGCCGGTATACACCGCAAATAGATTGCTGCGCTGGGGTACAATACTACTTAATTACGATTTCCAGCTATAACATCTAGCATCAAAAAAGATTTCCATGCGGATTGACTGTCAAGACTGATACCACAGAAACACAATCTGGAAGAATCAGTCATTGCAGCAATTCGGACAAATGTTGAAGTAAAAATATGGTAGCAAACATCATTAAGGAACTGCCCGTAACTTTGTCGGACATTAAAAGGGAAGCCGAGAAAGACGAATATATAAAGGACATAAAAGAGAAAATTATAACGGACACAAAAGTGCAGGAAGTTTTCTCCATATGTGACGATGTGTTACTGTACAGCGAGAGAGTGGTAATACCTAAAACATTGCAAAATAGGATGTTAAGAGATTTCCACACAGGACATCCGGGGATAAATCGAATGAAGTCGTTAATGAGAAGCTACGTGTACTGGCGTAACATGGACACTGACATAGCGACAACAATTGATAAATGTAAAGGATGCAAGTTAGCGGCAAAATCTCCACCTATAGTACACAAACCTTGGGCGAAAACCGACCAACCATGGTCGAGAATCCACATGGACATCGCTGGTCCAGTAAGTGAAAACTATTATTTAATTGTAGTGGATAGTTTCACAAAATGGCCGGAGGTAATGCGTTGCAGGAATCCAACAACGAACAACTCAATAGGGTTCCTACACGAGTTGTTTGCAAGATTCGGTGTACCAGAAACACTGGTCACTGACAACGGAACGCAGTTCACATCCGCAGAGTGTAAGGAATTTTGCGACACGTTCCGAGTGAAGCACATCACGACTCCGCTGTATCATCCAAGGTCGAACGGCCTCGCGGAAAGGTTCGTGGACACGCTAAAACGAGCGTTAAAGAAGGCCATTGGAACACCAACAGAAAAAGCTTTGCAACAATTCTTGCAAGTATATAGGATTACACCACATCCTAGTACACCATCAAACATATCACCAGCTGATCTAATGTTTGTCAGAAAGGTAAAATCAGCGTTTGACAAACTATTGCCAAGGCAGGCAATTATCGAAACACTACACACACGAGAAGAAAGAAATATAACTCGGGAGATCGAGTATATTTTAAGTGCTACAGAAATAACACATCTTACTGGGAATGTGGAGTAGTGGATAAACGCATTGGTGATTGTACATACATGATTAAAGGTCCACAGAATATACATAAAAGGCACCTAAATCAGATAAAAAACGTCATATCCAAGATGATGATGATACGACAACAGTCGAAGAGGAGGACACCATAGATATCATATACGAATCTTTTAATTTGGAACCGCCTCAAAATGTACCTGAACCCCGAAGATCAGGTAGGAAAAGAAAAGTGAATGAACCATTAATGGTAAACCCAAAAAGAAAAAGATATTGAAATCTGTGTGACTTCAAATCTTGGGAGGGGGGTGTTGTTGTGGCAACCACTTATTTGCATATGCGAATAACATAACACTATAAATGGCAAGCCTAGGTTGGCCTTGGTGTGTCTTACTCAAATGCCACCAGAAGTGACGCCGAAGAGCGTACATGTCCTCCCACCAAGACTCTCTGACTCGACACCGTCATTTGTACATATTGTAAATATACCTTTTCTTTAATACACTTATTATTGCGTTATCTTGTTGTTTGCGTCTTCATTGTATTTTCTTACTAATTATTGTTCAACCTTGCAACCACAACACTAAGCAACTATTTTGAATTAGGTTATAAGAATAAATATTTGTAATAATAACAGAAAATAAGGTTACAATAACAAAGGGCTGTGCAATGTAGATTGATTACAATAAAACTGTTGCAATACAAATACTTTTAAAGGTGGATATTTCAGAATAATAACAAAAATGTTGAGCATTTCACATAAGGGCAACGTAAAGAGAAACGAGAGTTTTACTATATCGGAAAACAGCAGTCAGTTTATGAAAGAACTGTCTCACGATGTCTCGTTCCTGAAAGCTCTAATGGATTAAAATTTATCCATTAGAAGATGTGGAAGTCTAGAAACGTTGTCAAACTCTGAAGGAAATGTGAACACGTGAAAAAGAAATTGTATGCAATATAACTCAAGTGCTATGGTATTTCATTCAGATAAAGATATCTTCCTTTACAGAACTTTCATCCAAGTATAAACCGCTGGTGAAAATAGACAATGGAAGAAGGTATGTTTCCCTTTGTCTGTGCAACACACAGAAAATGTAATATATAGTTGTTAAAGAAGTATCACTCGTATGTTCATTATCCTTTTTGATAAAGTGTGAATAATTGTGTAATACACACACTCACCTGCAATGTACATTGCACGAAGTATTGAACACTATGTACACACTAGACGATACTGCCGCTAACAATTACGACTTTATATGAACATGTGTTGTATATACATTTAAGAGAATATACGGTCCATATATTAATACACACATTACAGAGACACATATAGATGTTCGTACATACACACACTAAAGTGATACAGCCCGGGTAACAATACAAACCTAAACACTGACACAATGCATACACTTAGTTATTTAACAACGTTTTATTATAAAATAGCTACCCTTATATGTTTCTTATTTATAAATTGTATATATAACCGTATATATGGTCCGCTATATACCATGTGTTTATTTGGAGCCGTGACCAGAGAATGTTTTGTTCGTTAATGCATGTATATTATATATTCAGGCAAAGAGACGCTATGTAAAATGCGCGTTATGAAGACAGCTATCAAACATGTAGGTTTTAGTGCCGTACGTATGTATACACACTCGGATATACAACATATTCGTTACTTATACGCATACATGTATATAACATCTATCGCTGCTGATCCGATATATTTATTTCTTTGCTAATTCAATTGACATGAAGTAGTGTAAATTTCAGTGATATATATATATATATATATATATATATATATATATATATAATTATTTATATATATATATATATTAGTGATGGGACGATTCCAATATTTTTCCTGATTCCGAATTAAATTTCCGATTCCGATACAATTACCGATTCCGATTCTGATTCTTTATAAATATTGAAATATAGAGTCGTTATTTTTCCCGATTCGCGTAAAAACACATGCTAAATATGCAGATATTTTCCTTAACGATAATAATACACTTGTGGGAATCATCAATCGAATTTAGTTTTACTGGTATTTAGAAACCAATATGTATTATTTCATAATTACTACCGTTAAAGGCGGAATTTTCTGTAAACATATTCAAATAAAAAGACAATTAAAAAAATCGTTTTGGCATCGGAAAACATGCTAACTTTTTTTTATGATTCCGATACCGATTCAGATACGCTTAAATTTTCCGATTTTTCCGATTCCCGATACCGATTAATCGTCCAAACACTATTCTATATATATATATATATATATATATATATATATATATATATATATATATATACATATGATAATATATTTATAGAAGGTACGCAACACAAAGGGCTGCACATTTCATCCCTTCTACAAATCGTCACGCTCTACTCACGTATTAGCCATTGTTGAAGTAAATATTGGAAATCTACACGGAAAATCTTATATCATCTCATACTATACGTGTATGCATGAAATAATATGTCTATATGTACGCATGTGTGGGAAAATTGTAAAAAAAAAAAAAAGTGACAACCGGAAATTGATAATATGTTCAATATTATTTTGTCTTTATTTCACGACTTTCTTAAGATTACTGCTTGAGTGAAAAACAGATTATACACATCTGAAAATATGTGATGGGTCTGTAACGTGTACAATGATTTTATTCTTTATTTTTGAAAGATAATAGACATTAGAATTGAAAATATGTTAAACATTCTTAAAGTGGATTAAATATGTGTTGTATTTTTTTTCGGTTAATTTTCCTTGATTCTGCGAAATTCTTGCCAGCAGGATGTATAAAACAAGGGCAACGAAACATCATTAGGTTTAACCAAGCAAAACCGCCCATCTTTCCGATCACTACACTTCTACTTACATGCAACTCATTTAACTTATTTTTCTCTAAAAAGATACATTGTAAATATAATTGTATTTATAATTCCCATTCAGCATTAAGAGCACATTCCGATAGCAACTCGTCGATTCGATGAATTTTGTCTGGAAAAAATCCCATTTTTCTACTGTTCTTAATTTAAAGAAAAATAAAGACATTTATCTTTCCAGACCTGATAAAGATGCCGGCGTAGTCGTCCTGGACCAAACTGATTATATTAATAAAATGTTAAATAGTTTAGATGATACTGAATTTCTTAAACTCGGTCCGGCCGACACATTCGATAATACTTTACATATTGAAAATAAATTACAAAAACGCTTGCCCTTTTTATTAAAATAAGAATTATCTCTCCCAAGAGATTTATCAGAAAATACGACCCACTGGATCCTTGAGACCTCGACTTTATAGTCTTCCTAAAGTTCATAAATATGACGTCCCCTATCGACCGATTTTATCCATGCTTGCCTCTGCTCAACATGCCCTTGCCCAATGGCTCACTGAGTTACTTTCACCTGTCCGTACATTCTATTCTATTTTCTGTGTTTCTGATTCGTTGAATTCCTCCAAAATCATTAGAGATACTACTCCCAATCAAAACAATTCTTTCCTTTCCTTGTTTGATATTTCCTATTTATTCACTAACGTGTCTATTGATGAGAACATTTCTATTTGCGTCGATTCAATTTATCGTAGTAGAATTGCCCCTTCTTCTTTAACGGAAAAATATTTTATTGAACTCCTTTCTCTTTGTACAAAATCCGTCGAGCTTAGTATCGATAACGTGATGTACCAACAAATTGATGGTGTTTCTATGGGCAGTCCCTTAGGTCCTATTCTTGCTGACATTTTTGTTGGGTTTTACGAATAAAAACTTTTCAAATCACCACATAACATTCCTGCTTTATATTTTCGTTATGTGGATGAAGCGTTTGTGGCTTTTCCTTCCCAGGACCTGCCTTTAGATTTCTTTAAACGTCTTAATGCCTTAAATCACGCTTTGTCTTTTACTATGTAGATAGAAAGGGACATCTCTCCTATTTCTGGACGTGTTGATTGAAAGGTCCAAAGAAGGTTTTCTTTACTTCTATATATAGAAAACCTACATTTACCGGTCTTTATACTATTTTTTTTTTTTTGCTCCTAAAACCACGAAGTTGACATTTATTTATACGTTGGTACACAGAGCTTTAATTATTTGTTCCCTCTGTCAACTAGATACTGAAATTACTAAGATTAAGGACATTCTGATCGATAATGGTTACACAGAATTCTTTATTGATAAATGTATTAAATTTAAAATCAATCAATTTAATAAAGATATAACCTTTGGCCCTTAAAAGTGTCCTGTTTATCTTAAGTTGCCATGGGTTGGTGAAAATGTGTTCCTCTCATGAATCAAGTTAAACAGACTATCAGCAGTTGTTTTCCGTCTGTTTTACCTAGGGTTACCTTCAATACGAAACCTGCATTTTCTTCTTTCATAAAGGACGGTTTGCATCACACTAAACTTAGCAATATTATATATAAATTCTAATATCAGTATGATGCCGTCTATGCAGGGCGAACCAGCGTTAATTTTGAAACAGGAATTAGACAACATGTTCTTTCAGGTTTTCGAAATAAAGTAAAATAAAAAATTAATACTCCTCAACCCCAATAATAATTTTGTTTCCGCAATTGATAATTATTTATTGGATAACCAAGAATGTGGGCAGGCATATAAGGACGACTTTTTTTTTTATTTTACTTCGAAGCCGATCGAGTAGTCATTGTAAAACTCTCGAATCTGTCTCCATTGCACGCCTCAAACCCTCCCTCTGCAGGCAGAAACAGTTTGTGAATACCCTAGACCTTTATGGCGAATTGTAGAGAGATATTTTATATGATTCCCCGCCCCTTTTTCTTTGTTTATATGCGTATTATCATTTCATATTTGTGATAGTTTATTTTTTGTTAATAATATTCATTATATATATATATATATATATATATATATATATATATATATATATATATATATATATATATATATACATACGTTAATTCATTTTTTATCCTTTCCCATTCCCTTTCCCTCTTCCCTGTACATATATTTCATTATTATCGTAAATAAATCGTTCTCATGTTATCATTAATTTTAATTTCTTCCCCATATTTTTACAATTATTTTCATATATATATATATATATATATATATATATATATATATATATATATTATATATATTCTCGTAGATACATATTCTCGTTGATAAAGGGCGACATGCTTTCCTTTATCATGTCTTTCTTTCCAATGGTTTAAACGCTGCAAAAGAAGACGTTTCCCTTCGAAGAAAATACTATAAAAACATGTTATACTGTATATATTTCTATGCCTTTGATATTTTTCGGCTCAATTTTTGCAAACGTTTCTCTTGGTTTCTACATCATTCTAAATGTGTCCATTAGAACCTCCAGGACGAACAATCGTCGAGCTACCCGGTAAACTGCTGTTTTTTTTCGACCTGGTAACTTTAGATATGAAAAAAATGTCGTTTCTGTTTACGTGACCCTTACATCAAAGGTCAGTCCTTTTGTTGCTGTTGACTGTAAATATGATTCTAATATTTTATACAACTAAATACTAAAGTGTTAATGTTTAAAATAGTTTTTTAACAATCAAATTTGTTTATTATAAACTGACTTTAAAATATGATCCATCGACAAGGCTAAAGCTATTATTGTTTCAAATATCTATCTTCCCACATTCTGTTTGCTATTTAATAATTTGATGATTCAATAACATTATGCATTAGTCCAGTAATCTATCGATACATGCAGTTTCACGAAAACACTAGAAATTTAAAATGCAGGCAAAAAAAGATTCCTTGCGGTGTCCTAGTATATAAAACAGGCTCCTTCAGTCTTTGACAGACTATGGATACTTAAGTAGGCGTGTGAAATTGAGATGCGCTACCTCAAACCACACCTTTCCTGACTCGACATTGTTAAATATCAGTGGCAAGTGAAGTGTATGTACATAACGACTGGAAACAAATGCCGAGATAAGCGGAGAGCCCATACAGCGCCTAGAATTCACAAATGGTCACCCATCTGTTACTAAACAGGCTCACCGTTGCTTAACTTCGCGATTATGCCGTATATTATACTAATGTAAAACACCAAACGATAATATTGTTTTTCTTTAACAAATCCCACCCATGTTCTGCAAAGTAAAAAAACAAGCAAACAAATAAAAACATCAATTTTCTAAAAGAAGGCACACCAAACACGATGAATAAATATTGAAGAGTGTGAAGTATAAAATCTCTTTCTTAATTTACTGGATTCGAGCATTTAATAGCGCGAAAAAATGCTCATGGTTACCGTACAATAAAACAAAAAACTTTCAGTGGAAGTCTTCCTGCTTCTTCAAGAAATATAAATATGATATTTTAAGACAATCTCCAAAGACAAGCAATTCTTACCACTAAATTTCAAATTTTTCATTCCAATTGTCTAAAAGCAGTGTGGCCAGACAGACACAAACCAGTTTCTTTTCTTACAATAAATATATCTGTTTAAATGTTGAACTAGCAGGGCGCTTATGGGCTGTATTCAATGGCCTTCAAGCCTGGAATGCTAATTGGAATGTTTCCAAAATAGTGCACTCAGCCTTTTGTCGGTGAAGTCTCCATCCATGGAGAGATGTCAAGGTTTTTTTTGTTTTTTTTTTTGGTCGACCGTCTCCATTTGTGGATCTTGTCGTCGTCATCGTCAATGTAACGAGAGTGGGAAACGAACGCAAATGATTTTCAGTCATTAGTCAATGATGGTCACGTAAGTCACGATTGGCAGATTTCCTTCTTTTTACCTTCTTGTTTTTCCACTCCGCTTTCTTCTTCTTCTTCTTCTTCTTCTTCTTCTTCTTCTTCTTCTATTGTATTTTTCATTCGTCGTTCGTCTTTTTTCAGCTTATAGTTCTATCGTTTTATTCTTTTTTCTTTCGTTCTCTTTTCTTCTTCTTTTTTCTCATACTTCTAGTTTCGTTTTTATTTTATTTATTTGCGGACTATTATACTCATCTTTCACGACGTTTCGACCAACTATTCCTCTGGCCTTCGTCAGGTTGTTTTCCTTATTTTTCCTTTCTTCTTCTTTCTCTTTCTTTCTTGTCCTTTCTCCTCCGTCTTCTTCTATGTCTTCTTCTGCTTCTTTTTTCTCCGTCCTCTTCTTTCTTCCTGTTCCTTTTTCTACTTCTTCTTTCTCTTCTTTTTTTCTGTCCTATTATTATTATTATTATTATTATTATTATTATTATTATTATTATTATTATTATTATTCCACTTCATTCGTTTCTTCTTTTTTCCGTCTTCTCTTTTCTTGCTGTCGCCTGTTTATTGCCTCTCCTTTTGTCTTGTCAGTCTGCTCTTTCGTGCCTTTTTCGTCTCTTTTCCTCCTTTTTACTACTACTACTACTACTACTACTACTGCTACCGCTATTATTATTATTATTATTATTATTACTATTATTATTACTATTATTATTATTATTATTATTATTTCTCGTGTTCTCGTTCCGTTTCTCCTGGGTCCTGGATATGACCTTAAACTATATCCAGTGGTGATGCCCCAGCTCGCGCGCTTTGAGGAGTATGGAGCCACCCTATAATTGCCATAGCTCCCAGGTCTACTCTGACCCGGAGTGGTAGTACCTGTTAGAGTCCCGACTATGGGTTAAATAGAAACTGACTTGAAAACAACAAATATATTCTATTAAAAAAATCTTTCTTCAAAATCTTTGGATTCGGCATTAAATAACCTGGAAAGTGTTGATATGCCGTAAAACAAAACCAACCAACCGTTTCTCCTACCATTCATTATCTTCTTTCTTGGTTCTTTTGATTTCTTCCGCATCTTCTATTTTGGTTCCTATTTTTTATCTGTATTTTATATTTTCTTATATTTCGTCCTCTATTTTTCCTTCGTATTGTTTCTTTCGTTGTCTTTTTTATCTTCGTCTATTTTCATTTCGTGTGCCATTTTTCATCATCATATTCTCTCGTCACTTAATTCGTTTTCTTTAAAATTCTTTTTATTTCTTGTATTTTCTCTTATTATTCCCTCCTTTATTAATTCATTTTTTCTCTTTTTTTCCAATTTAACTTTTTGTTTTCTTATTTTTTTCCTTTAGCTTTTACTTTGTCATTTTGTGTTCTTATCCGTCATTTTATTCACATTTTCTCGCGATTTGTTCATTTTCCGCATGTCTATCTTCTTATTTCTGCTCTAATAATTTTCTTCTTCTTCTTCTTCTTTTTCTTCTTCTTCTTCTTCTTATTATTATTTTTAGTAGTAGTAGTAGTAGTAGTAGTAGTAGTAGTAGTAGTAGTAGTAGCTATATTTACCACCTCATATTCCCCTCTGATTCTTTTCTTTGTGTTTTTTTTTCACTGCCACTACTGAATCTTTTTCTTCTGTATTTCATTTTTCGTTTTTCTTCTTTTCTCAGTTTCATTTGATTCTTACTGTCAATTGGTTTGTCTTTTTCTTCTTTCGTTTTTGCTTTCTTGATTTCTAATTCCTCTCCCACTCCTCATCGTTTTTTTTTATCTCTTGCTTCCCCATTCGTCCACGTCCTCTTCCTTCTCATACTCCTTTTCTCTCCTTCTGGTTTGTCTTTTTCTTCTTCTTCTTCTCTCTTCGTTTTCTTTTTCTTCTTCGCTTTCACATCTTTAACTAATAGTTGTATTTTCTTCGCATTTCTTCTTCATCTATTTCTTCTTTCCTCTTCTTCTTTTTCTTCGTATTATTATTATCATTATTATTATTATTATCATTATTATTATTATTATTATTATTATTATTATTATTATTATTATCTACGTCTCTTTTTTCCGGCTTTTTTCTTGTTATTACTATTCTGCTTTTTTTATCTTCATTTTTTTCTTATTCAAATTCTCCGTTTCTTTTTCCATCACTAGCGACTTTATTTTTCAACTGACAGACAACTCAAAGCCAGTATCTATAAGTAGAACGAATTGATAGACAAGTTCCCCTTATCTCCGACTAACAACGACTCACCAACATGGCCCCTATTCTTTCTCCTTTCTACTCTGTTTACCTAAATGGATGGAACCACACACACACACACACACACACACACACACACACACACACACACACATACACACCAAAATAAACACTCACGCACAGACACAAACATCCACAAGAGCCATCGACAAAACATACATAAAGCACTACCCAACGCATATAAATCTGTCTACACTTTTCCTCATTGGAACGCTCTGACATCAACATGAAATCACGACTGAATCTTGTCTTCGTGTAACCATTTGTTGAGAACGGTCGTCGCACATGCGCCATATGTTTAGAACGGTCGTCGCCAGGTCTTGCTGATAGAGATTCTAAGCATGTTCGTACTTTTACGTATTGCACATAATAATTTACAACCGGAGGTCCTTACGGTAGAACAACGATCTTAGCACTGGACATCTTAGCCCTAACGATTGGTCGATACATTTATACACTAATCAAACAACAAAACGTACACGTATTTATTTACGCAAATACGGCTCATTTGTAGATACGTTAAAGTCTAACAGATAATACAGGCAGAAGTTATGGGCCGTTGACTTCGACTGAGTGATTTATGTCAAATAGATGTTTTCATATTGTTAAATTTGTACTCATTTTTTAAATTAAATATTAATCCTTGTTAATTCATAAAGGGAACTCAAATGGACACCACAAGGCATCATTTGCTGCGCCTCAAACATAATAAAGGTCACTACAAAATTTTAGCTAGATGCGATTCGGAGTTTCTGTAAACACTTTCAAAGTAAATACGGTAGTCTATTAACTAATCATTATTAATCTCTCTTAATTTCTAAATGTGAATGAAGCAAATGACGTAAATGCTTAGTCCGCTACACAATATTATAACAGGTGTTTAAAAGTTTCAGGAAGATTCGTCCATTATTTATAGAGAAAAAGTAGTCCGGACAAATAGACAAAAAAACAAAACAAAACAAAACATAATATAAATTAAATAACGAAAGCGAGAGGTATTTATCTAAGAAAATACTCCTTATTAATAAATCTATATTGTACTATTTATTCGTATATAAATCAATATTATATACTTTACTCATATATGAAAAAGATTAAATTATTTACTCGTATATAGACTAATATAATGTTATTTACTTGTATATAAATCATTACCATATTACGTATTTGTATATGAATATATTTATATTATTTACTCGTATATGAATTCATATTATATTACTTACTCTTATATAACCTAATATTATATTATTTACTCGTATATGTATTCATATTATATTACTTACACTTATATAACCTAATATTATATTATTTACTCGTATATGTATTCATATTATATTACTTACTCTTATATAACCTAATATTATATTATTTACTCGTATATGAATTCATATTATATTACTCACTCTTATATAACCTAATATTATATTATTTACTCGTATATGTATTCATATTATATTACTTACTCTTATATGACCTAATATTATATTATTTACTCGTATATGAATTCATATTATATTACTCACTCTTATATAACCTAATATTATATTATTTACTCGTATATGTATTCATATTATATTACTTACTCTTATATAACCGAATATTATATTATTTACTCGTATATGTATTCATATTATATTACTTACTCTTATATAACCTAATATTATATTATTTACTCGTATATGAATTCATATTATATTACTCACTCTTATATAACCTAATATTATATTATTTACTCGTATATGTATTCATATTATATTACTTACTCTTATATAACCTTATATTATATTATTTACTCGTATATGAATTCATATTATATTACTCACTCTTATATAACCTAATATTATATTATTTACTCGTATATGAATTCATATTATATTACTCACTCTTATATAACCTAATATTATATTATTTACTCGTATATGTATTCATATTATATTACTTACTCTTATATAACCTAATATTATATTATTTACTCGTATATGTATTCATATTATATTACTTACTCTTATATAAACGAATATTATATTATTTACCCGTATATGAATTCATATTATATTACTCTTAAATAACCGAATATTATATTATTTACTCGTATATGAATTCATATTATAATACTTACACTTATATAACCTAATATTATATTATTTACCCGTATATGAATTCATATTATATTACTTACACTTATATAACCGAATATTATATTATTTACTCGTATATGAATTCATATTATACTGCTTACTCTTATATAACCAAATATTATATTATTTACTCGTATATGAATTCATATTATATTACTTACACTTATATAACCTAATATTATATTATTTACCCGTTTATGAATTCATATTATATTACTTACACTTATATAACCGAATATTATATTATTTACTCGTATATGAATTCATATTATATTACTTACTCTTATATAACCGAATATTATATTATTTACCCGTATATGAATTCATATTATATTACTTACACTTATATAACCGAATATTATATTATTTACTCGTATATGAATTCATATTATATTGCTTACTCTTATATAACCTAATATTATATTATTTACCCGTATATGAATTCATATTATATTACTTACACTTATATAACCGAATATTATATTATTTACTCGTATATGAATTCATATTATATGACTTACTCTTATGTAACCTAATATTACACTATTTACCCGTATATGAATTCATATTATATTACTTACACTTATATAACCTAATATTATATTATTTACCCGTATATGAATTCATATTATATTACTTACACTTATATAACCTTATATTATATTGCTTACTCGTATATGAATTCATATTATATTACTTACACTTATATAACCTTATATTATATTATTTACTCGTATATGAATTCATATTATATTACTTACACTTATATAACCTTATATTATATTAATTACTCGTATATGAATTCATATTATATGGCCTACTCTTATATAACCTAATATGATATTATTTACCCGTTTATGAATTCATATTATATTACTTACACTTATATAACCTAATATTATATTATTTACTCGTATATGAATTCATATTATATTGCTTACACTTATATAACCTAATATTATATTATTTACTCGTATATGAATTCATATTATATTACTTACACTTATATAACCTAATATTATATTATTTACTCGTATATGAATTCATATTATATTACTTACACTTATATAACCTAATATTATATTATTTACTCGTATATGTATTCATATTATATTACTTACACTTATATAACCGAATATTATATTATTTACTCGTATATGAATTCATATTATATTACTTACACTTATATAACCTAATATTATATTATTTACTCGTATATGAATTCATATTATATTACTTACACTTATATAACCTAATATTATATTATTTACTCGTATATGAATTCATATTATATGACTTACTCTTATATAACCTAATATTATATTATTTACTCGTATATGAATTCATATTATATTACTTACACTTATATAACCTAATATTATATTATTTACCCGTTTATGAATTCATATTATATTACTTACACTTATATAACCTAATATTATATTATTTACTCGTATATGAATTCATATTATATTACTTACACTTATATAACCTAATATTATATTATTTACTCGTATATGAATTCATATTATATGACTTACTCTTATATAACCTAATATTATATTATTTACTCGTATATGAATTCATATTATATTACTTACACTTATATAACCTAATATTATATTATTTACCCGTTTATGAATTCATATTATATTACTTACACTTATATAACCGAATATTATATTATTTACTCGTATATGAATTCATATTATATTACTTACACTTATATAACCTAATATTATATTATTTACCCGTTTATGAATTCATATTATATTACTTACACTTATATAACCTAATATTATATTATTTACTCGTATATGAATTCATATTATATTACTTACACTTATATAACCGAATATTATATTATTTACCCGTTTATGAATTCATATTATATTACTTACACTTATATAACCTTATATTATATTATTTACCCGTATATGAATTCATATTATATTACTTACTCTTATATAACCTAACATTATATTATTTACCCGTACATGAATTAATATTATATTGCTTACTCTTATATAACCTAATATTATATTATTTACTCGTATATGAGTTTATATTATATTACTTACTCTTAAATAACCTGATATAATATTATTTACTCGTATAAGAATTCATATTATATTACTCACTTATATAACCTAATATTATATTATTTACCCGTATATAAATTCATATTATATTACTTACACTTATATAACCTAATATTTATTATTTGCCCGTATATGAATTCTTACTATATTACTTACACTTATATAACCTAATATTATATTTTTTACCCGTATATGAATTCATATTATAGTACTTACTCTTAAATAACCTAATATTATATTATTTACTCGTATATGAATTCATATTATATTGCTTACTCTTATATAACCTAATATTATATTATTTACCCGTATATGAATTCATATTATATTACTTACTCTTATATAACCTTATATTATATTATTTACTCCTATATGAATTCATATTATATGACTTACTCTTATATAACCTAATAATATATTATTTACCCGTATATGAATTCATATTATACTACTGACTTTAAATAACCTAATATTATATAATTTACCCGTATATGAATCAATAATATACGATTTACTTGTGTATAAATGCATATTGTATTATTTATTCGGATTCAAATTATTATTATTATTATATTATTTACGTGCACTGAATCATTTTTATTTAGTAAATGTCTATATGACAATATATTATATAATCTACTCGTATAAAATTATTTTACTATTATATTTACTCGCATATAAATTTATATATAAATACTTACTCGTATTTAAATTAGTATTTAATTATATACTTGTATATAAATTTATGTTTTATTATTTCTTGTATATAAATTAATATTATATTGTTTACTTGTATATGAATTAATATTATATTATTTATTGTATATAAATTAATATTATATTATTTATTTGTATATAAATTAATATTATATTATTTATTTGTATATGAATTACTATTATATTATGCATTGTATATAAATTAATATTATATTATTTATTTGTATATGAATAAATTTTATATTAGTTACTTGTATATAAAGTAATATTATATCATTTACTTGTATATAAATGATTATTACCTTATATACTCGTATATAAATTAATATTATATTACTTGCTAATATATAAATGAATATTATATTATATACTTGTATATAAATTAGTATTATATTATTTACTCGTATATAAATTAATATTATATAATTAACTTGTATATAAATTAATATTATATTATGTACTTGTATATAAATTAATATTATATTGTTTACTTGTATATAAAGTAATATATTATCTTTTTGTATATAAATTAATATCATACTATTTATTGCATATAAATCAATACTATATAATTTACTTGCACATAAATTAATATTATAAAATTTCGTTGCATATAAAATTGTATTATATTATTTACTCGTATATAGATCAATATTATATTTTTTCTTGTATATAGATCAATATTATATTATTTTCTTGTATATAGATCAATATTACATTATTTACTCGTATATGAATTAATATTATATTGTTTACTTGTATATGAATTAATAATGCATCATTTACTTGTATATTAATCAATATTATATTTTACGTATATATAAATGAATATTATATTATTTACTTGCATATATATTATTATATTATTCATTGTATATAAATTGATATTATATGATTTACTTGTATATAACTTTATATTATCTTATTTACTCGTATATAAATCAATATAATATTATTTAATATGTATAAACCAATATTATATTTACTTGCATATATATCAATATTATATTGTTTACTAATATATCTGTATGCACATATATATATATATATAGATATATAAATACCAATATTATATTGTTTACTAGTCTATTAGTCAATATTATATTGTTTACACGCATGTAAATCAATGGTATATTATTTACTCATATAAAACTATTATTATATTATTTACTCTTATATTAGAGGTCAGAAAGACAGAAGCATAGTTTCTTTTCTTACTATAGATACGATAAATACATACTTTAAAATATGAACGAATAACGCGCTTATGGGCTGTATTCAGTGGTCTTCAATCATGGAATGCTTATTCGAATGTTTCCAAGATACCGCACTCACCATTTTGTTAGTTAAGTCCGTATATCATAATAAATCAGGGACATCACTGATTGCAATATGGACCAATTAGCGGATCTTTGTGAAGCACACGACTGAAGCAATTTCTTAAATAGTAAGTTTCACCCTATTTTACTATTTAACCTTATCTTTAATGCAGATATCATTAAATAATAATCAGCTTAAATATGGGCTAAGTAAATCATCTGCGTGATTTATACGACTAAAGTTATTGCAAAAAGTGTGGATTTCACCTTTTCTGTTAATCTTGACCCATA
This sequence comes from Euprymna scolopes, assembly GCF_053919585.1. Classification (NCBI taxonomy): domain Eukaryota; kingdom Metazoa; phylum Mollusca; class Cephalopoda; order Sepiida; family Sepiolidae; genus Euprymna; species Euprymna scolopes. The sequence continues at coordinate 102,021,148 of NC_136486.1, read as the reverse complement.
TTAAAATTATATCGGCATTAAGTTTGAGCAAGACTGAAATTTTGACGACGTTTGGTGAGGATTGGTCACGCAATGTGGACGCTATGCTGTACACATTAAAACTTGATCGAAAACAACTGACGGAGTTAATAATAAAAAGAAATGAAAGAAGTAATTCAGGGTTAAAAAAAAGAAGCTGTATGAATAATATTCGTAAATGCATGATCGACGATTTCACTTCAATGGCTTCCAAAGTGCTTTTTGCATAATCGTGTAACGAATAGGAGAAATTTGATGCTACAACTTAATTATGTTCATGAAATATTTCTTCATTTGACCACAGATTGTATCAACGAATCTCAATTCGCTTCGCTTTTGCTGTTTCGCCTCATGAGTCAAATCAGATAAAGACAAAACGATAAAAACGCCATTTAAAATCAGACAAAATGGCTGACCGTCCCAATAAAAAACGTAATGTAATAACGTTGCTTAACTTGTCTGTGCTTAATCTCCCGTCTCTAAACTTTGCCGATCAATGTAATGTTATTTTCATTTAATACAAATGGTATTTTTTTCTTTGTGTGTGTGTGTTGTTTTTTTGTTTTTTTTTACTGACATTCACCCCTAACAAGGCATATCGCGACTTAAACGTAAGGACTACTAATTAGGATCATGCCTAAGAAAGATTAACAAGATGTTGGTTGATGTCACTACAGTCAACGAAGTAGGTAGCAGGAAGGGAATTCCAAAGTCTAGCTGCTCGAAGGAAAAAGCTATTAGAGTCGAAAGCTTTCCAACATTTAGGGACAACAACAGTGAAGGTGTGTGATTTTGTTGCTAAGCGGGGTTGTCGGAGATATGTACGTCGAGGGGGCACAAGTGCAATGAGTTCATCAGAACACATTCTATTAAAATACTTGTAAAACAAGCACAGGGATGCAACATTGCGGCGATGGGACAGGGGTTGGGGCCTAGATTACAAATTGGGACCTATTAGATTGGAGACTACTTCCGGGACCCTGTTCAAGAAGGAGAGACTTGGTAGATGTATCAGCCCAGAAGTGTCATCAATACTCCATGCATAGGCGATTAATGGTCTTATAGATGTACAACATACTCTCAGGTGTGAGTAGTTTTCTAGCACGATAGAAGGAGCCCATCTTGTTTGCAGCAACCTTTGCAATGTCCTAAATATATTTGTTCCAGTTCATATTTTCTGTGAATGTTTAGCCGAGAAGTTTGATTTGGAGGAAGGTTTCTCAGGTAGGGAGGTATTTGGCATATCTCGGTGGTTGGAGAAGCTTCTTGAATTTGTTAAAGGAGAGCAGTTTGGTTGACACTACTATTGCTTACATTTTAAGATAAGGACATCGATTTTGAAACGAGCCCATCCCCCTAGAGGAGGGTAGAAGATAGATTTTACGAAAAAAAAAACCGATGACAAATAGCACCATACCTGAGAGTTCTTCCTTCAAACTCTCTGCTTAACAGCCAATATGAATTGGAACAAATATCTTGAGGAAATCGCAAAGGCTGCTGCAAAGAAGGTGGGTTCCCGCTATCGTGCTATAAGACTACTCGCACCTGAGAGTACGCTGTACTCCTACAAAGCCACTATTCGCGCATGCATGGAGTAGAATTGCCACATGTGGGTTGATGCATCTACTGCTTCTCTCTTTCCACTCTCTCTCTCTCTCTCTCTCTCTCTCTCTCTCTCTTGAACAAGGAAAACACTCCAATTTAATAGGTCCCGCACTGTTAACTAAGCCCCAACTCCTGTCCCATTGCCGCAATCTTGCATCCCTGTGCCTGTTTTGCAAGTATGTTAATGGAATATTTTCTGATGAACTCATTGCACTGGTGCTTCCTTGACCTACTCCCCCCCCCGACAAACCTGCTTAGCAACAAAATCACACCCCTTCATTGTAGAGGTCTCTAAATGCCGGAAAGCCTTGTACTGAAATAGTTTCTTCCCTCAAAGAGCTACACTTTGGTATTCACTTCCTGCTATCTGCTTACCTGACTGTATTCATATGCAAAAGTTTAAATGTATCGTGAACCAAGATCTAGCTCATCTCCAACCATCTCCCCTAAACATGGTCCAAAACGTCCAAGTTGCGATGTGCCTCGCTTGAGGTAACGAGATTCACAAAAAGTTCCTTCGAACTGTTAAAGAGCAAATGCGTCTAATTTCTAATCTCTTTCTTTTTTTGCTACACTTGGTGTTCCTCGAAGTCTGAGCGATAACAAGTCGTCTCTGGTATCCAGCACTCTCCATCTCTTTCGATGATCACTGTTTATGAATTTGTGTTGCAACAGTTGTTTGCTGGTCACGAACATTAGTATTCGCGTGGCAATCAACATCCCTAATGTCTCAATCCTATTTGCAACCATCTATTAGAGGTCTGGTTAGTGCTTTCTCCCCTCGTTCTTTCCATCTTCTTTGACCCTTCACTACTATGTCGTTTAATTTGTTTGATTGCTTTTTTACAAAGGAGTCACCGTTTATCAAGTCCCAGAGGCCACTCGAGGATAATGGTTAGGAGTACACAGTAGTCAAGGAGAAAATGTAGTAATCGTCAGTAGTGGGAATTGGGTAAATTGGATTACTTAAGGGGTTGGCTCATTAAGAACTTGTTCATGTTGGACTTGAAGACAGCCATATTGTTAGAAAGTGGGAAAACGGAAGAGAGTTTCACAGACGTGCAGTTCTAGGAAAAAAGCTTTGTTCAAGGAATCTACGTTTAGGTTTAAGATAAAGAGTGGAGGAAATTACTGATAGTGGTTTCAGATAGACGAGTGTTTTCTTTGAAGGTCAGACCAGGGGTGGGGGTCATAGGTTGGAGCTAAGACGAACACTTGCTATGAAGATAACGATAAAGCAGAGACAATCTCGCAACAACTCTTTTGTGAAAAAGAGGTTGCAGAGAAAAGAAAAAGGCATCCCCCACTAGGTTATGAAGTCTATCTTGAACTCTGTCAAGGTATGATAAGCTGCTTCTAGCAGCTCCTGCCCAAATGTGGCAACGGTACGCCATCCTTGGACGTAGTTATGTCTTACACAGGTAGAGGATTGCATCAACAGTGAGATATCCATGCCGGTGCATGCCAACACTGCATTTTTAAAGGGTGTGCTGGTTGTGGTGGTGGTGGTTGTTGTTGTAATAATAATAATAATAATAATAATAATAATAATAATAATAATAATAATATCATCATCATCATCATCATCATCATCATCATCGGTGCTTTTCAGATTTTACATAATCTATATAATATTCTGCCTGTTCATTCCTTAAGAAAAAAGTCAAACTGCTTCAAAAATGGTCACATTTACGAAATTTGGCGGTGAAAAAGTCAAACTGACAACCCTGGGCAAGAATATGAGAGGGACCTATATTTGATGTATCCTCGTCTTCAGATATCATTATAATACATATATGATATTCGAAAATGAACATCATATATTCATCTATGAAACTCATATTGTGTTCTATCTAGCAAAAATATCAGCTTTATTGAAACACATTTCTTGATTAAATATACTTCTCATTCCGTGCAATTTCCACGTGCCGTACTAGTTATATAATCAAGAATTCGTTTTAGGTGGTTAAAGTAACTTTCCGTTTTACAAAAACTCAGCTTCATAAAATATTTTTTTTAAGAAAACATCGCCACGTTAATATTTTTTTTTACTTGACCCATATTCTAAATGTGCTTTTTTCCCTATTTTTCTTTCAATGACAAAATTTTAAATCTGCATATCTATAAAAGTGAAATTGTCTGTTTGTGTACATTTCCCTACCAAACTGCTCTGTCAATTTCCAGTCTACAATCTCGAGGTTTTACATAAGGGATACTGAGAATTAGGAAACAATTCTTAATCGGTTTTCGGCCAGAAATTTTGTTATCAAGGGGTCAAAGTTCAACGATTTGACCGTTGATATCTCAACCAAACTCCTCCACTAATTTTGGGGCTAAACACTTGAAATGTTAAATGTCGGTTACTTGAACATGGATCAAACTTTTTAATTCGATTTGACACCAAAACAATAAAAGTTAAAGCGTTAAAATTGGGGTCAAAGTTTTTTTAAAAATTACCTTTTCGGTTTCTACCAAATTACTCAGTCACTTTTTGGTTTGTAAATAAAGTATATTCATATATAGGGTAAGCTTTTTCATCGGATTTTGGCCGAAAATTTGAGTTCCAAAGGGGAATAAGTTTAAAAGATTTTACTTTAGCGGTCTCTAGCAAACTATTAAGCCAATTGTGGGTCTAAATATTTGAAATTTTACATAAAGAGTATTCAGACATGCGGCAAACTTTTTAATCAGTTTCTGGGCGAAAATTTGGCTGCCAAGACGTCAAAGTGTAAATAGTTGATCTTTGCAGACTCTATTAAACTCCTCCGCCCATTTTGGGTATAAACACATGTAATTTTAGATGTAGATTTCCTTGACATGAGGCAAACTTTTGCTTTATATATATATATATATATATATATATATATATATATATATATATATATATATACACACACACATATGCACATAAAGTTATGAACAGTACATAAGGCCCGAGTAAAGCCGGGCTGAACTGCTAGTATATAATAATATTACACGTTTAAATACTGTTGAAAGTTTGATCCATATTTCGATGGATAAACTCTGCAACATCATTTGCAAATACTTTTTCAAATTAAATTAAAATAATTATATATGAGTACTATATTAACATATACATGTCAATGTTCGCAGCACAATATCATCGTTTTTTTTTGTGCGAATAATTTTACAATATCGAACGAATAATTTTGCAATATCATACGAATAATTTTGCAATATCATACAAACAATTTTGCAATATCGAATGAATAATTTTGCAATATTGAACGAATAATTTTGCAATATCATACGAATAATTTTGCAATATCGAACAATTTTGCAATATCATACGAACAATTTTGCAATATCGAACAAATAATTTTGCAATATCATACGAACAATTTTGCAATATCGAACGAATAATTTTGCAATATCGTACGAAAGTTTTGTAATATCACACGAATATTTTTGCAATATCATACGAACAATTTTGCAATATCTAACGAATAATTTTGCAATATCATACGAATAATTTTGCAATATCGAACAAATAATTTTGCAATATCGAACAAATAATTTTGCAATATCATACGAATAATTTTGCAATATCGAACAAATAATTTTGTAATATCGAACAAATAATTTTGCAATATCGAACAAATAATTTTGCAATATCATACGAATAATTTTGCAATATCATACGAATAATTTTGCAATATCATACGAATAATTTTGCAATATCGAACGAATAATTTTGCAATATCGAACGAATAATTTTGCAATATCGAACAAATAATTTTGCAATATCATACGAATAATTTTGCAATATCGAACGAATAATTTTGCATTATTATACAAATAATTTTGCAAGATCGAATGAATAATTTTGCAATATCATACGAATAATTTTTCAACATCGAACGAATAATTTTGCAATATCATATGAACAATTTTGCAATATCAAACAAATAATTTTGCAATATCATACGAACAATTTTGCAATATCGTACGAAAGTTTTGTAATATCACACGAATATTTTTGCAAACGTCTATATTTACTAAGGTGAAGATCTCTGCTTATTAAGGGCCGAATGTCACTCCAGGGTTAGGGTTTATGTGTGTCAGGTGGCCGTTACGACGGCACCGTGAACATCGGTAATCGTGGAGATTGGATGGTGTTTGTTTATTTAGGAGGGCAGTTTAACGAGCACCTGTTCATGTTAAACTTGAAAACGGCCATGTTTGCTGAGAAACAATCCCGCCGTTTTGTGTTCAACAGGGCAGGCAATCCTAAGAAAGAAACCTTGATCATGCAATTCACGTTTACCTTTAGGCACAGATAGATAATAAGGGAAAATGTTAGCAGTTGGTGTAGCTAAACGAGTGTACGGTGCGAATGTATTAGAAGAAGACTCATAGACAGAAGTTGAGTCCCGACTATGAAAAAACAGATACAGCAGGAAATAGACTCGCTGCGTTTCTTCTTTGAAAAAGAGAAAGTATGGCGATGATGAGGGTTTCGTGCATTAGATTTTCGAAACAGGTTAATAAAGCAGAAAAGGGTATTCTTAGCAGCTTCTAACGGAGAAGAAGAAAAGCGAGGGTTACATCCACCGCAACGTTATGGAAATAATATCTATCATGATGTGATAGCGATCCATCCTATGTATAAATGGACTCTTCCATAAAAGTGTGTATAGATGAGATTACAACATCTTCAAGCAAACTTTAAGTAACATACTATGATGTAATTACTAGGGTTATGAAAACAGCATATTCTTTTCCTTGTTTTGATTCTCAAGTATATATCCATTGATGTATTATGTTTTTATATACAGTGATGTGGTTCTCGGTTGATTAATGTGGTCTAACTGTGTCGGATATATAATACAGAGTCAAAACAATGAAAAGAATATGCTGTTGTCATAACCTTAGAACTTGAATGCCTACTAAACACCATCTTCGATTGCATAAAGTGTCTCTGTTCAGAAGTTTGTCAGGGCAACCTGACATGAGGATATTACTTTCTAAAAGTAAAGTAAGGCTTCCTTCAGTCTTGACAGACTATGGATACCCTCTGTCACGGTGCCTGTACGTGAGATTTTTGTGGCAAGAGCTCCGCAATCTCCTACCACACCTTTCCTGAGTCGACAATACCAGTGGCAAGTGGAGGTTCAGGACGACTGGAAATAATGCCGAGATAAATGGAAAGCACATCCAGCAGATAGAATTCCCAAATGGTCACCCATCTGGTATTAGCCAGGCTCAACGTTGCTTAACTTCTGTAATCTGACGAGAACCGGTGTGTCAACATAATTATGCCGTACAAACCTTGACTAAATATTTAAAACCACATAGTATTCGCCGCCCAAATAAGACCTTCGTATGGCTAACCAACACTGGCTTTTACAAGAAATGATAAACCTTCTCCAAGTGTTGTTATCTTAAGCAACAACACGGAACTGGATACTTCACCAGATTAGACGAATTCTTGCTCTGGAATCCTGTAAGACACATCGACTACAAGAAATATATGCTATAACATATTTAAATTGTCAATTGGGGAGAGGAAAATTATGTTCTCGACTTTTTTTTTTACTTAACTCTGAGGGACAAAGAGAAACTTTAATAGACTATACGAATACCTATGTATCTCATATAGAGATTAAGTGTTACCACCTTGGGAAGGGCCCCTTGATTTTTGAGAACTTAGATTGAAGTTGTTTTTTTAATTACCTTTCAAGGTCACAAGAAAATACAAAATGAGGACAACAGTCCTAATAATCCCAATGAGACACAAATAAAATGTTCGGTGCTTATACAGATTGGCACATAGCAACAATTAAAGACTATGCAGACATGTCTGTATGATGTACGTACCAGTGATGGGACGAAGGTGAAAAATTCCAAAAATCACAATTTTAAAAAGTAGATCTATTTTTATTCCAGTAAATCAAAGCATCCAACAAATAGGCGAACAAGAGCAGACAACACTAATGCACGTAGAAACTGTTAAAAAACACTGATTACCTCCCCTTATTATGTTTTCGAGTAAAACATGGCGTCGGTTATCAATTATCGATAAAAAGCGACAAATTTCTTTTTCGTAATTAAAAAGAAGCTACTTAATCTATTTGTGTGATTTTCGTAATATAAAATCTTCATTCCGTACGAATGTTTTGCACCGCACAATATCGCTAAATTTACAAATTCAACACTTCCTTCCGTGGCATTTAAATATACAAATTTAATACATTTCTTGCGTGAATCTAGCATCAGTTTTTGAGTGGCATAAGAGACTGGAGGAAGGCGACTGTGAAGAATGGTGAGAGGCATGGAGGAGTAAGGAAGTCTGAATACTAGAGTTCAGTAATCCCGTCAATGCATTTTTACGGTTTCAATAAATTCTGAAAGACCCCATGAAAGTCCCTTTTGTGAGCTTGTCAATAACCATCAGCACAGCTTCTTTCTTCGCCTCCTCCATTGTTATATACACTTCCTTAAAAAAAACTTATTTTTTGTTATTGGAAATCCCTCCGCAAAAGACAGGACATCACTCGATGTATGAGTCTAAAAACATAAAATAAAAACAGTTAAAAAACAAACAAACAAACATCTAACGATTGATATGTTATATAGATGGATTCCAACCCATAAAAGAAGGCTTCTAGCAAGTTCGTCTTTTGTCACAAACATCGTTCATGGAATGTAACAAAAATAAGAGGCAAAAGTTACAAGACTGACGAATATAAATCCAAGATATATATTTTACTCATTTCTTAAATATAAACCATTAAGCGTATTCTGGCACGCCTCTCTTTCCATATACTGTAAACCATTATAAAATGTTGAGTTAACAATTGAGCTTCACCTAAATTGTTGAATCAGGAAAAAGTGAGTGTGCAAAGCCAGTCTAAATATAACAAATGTAAATAGTCATGTAATAAAATTAAAAAAACAGACGAATTACAAATTAATCTACGAGATGCCTTCAATAAGTTTCCAGACTTGTCCGTATGGGCAATTTTAATGATAAGTAAACATATGAAGCTCTAGTCTCCTTCAGAAGTAAACCCCTTAATGCACTTGTTGCACCGTTCCAATAACCTTTGAAAGGCCCCATGGAAGTCCGCATTGTGGGCTTGTCAATGACCATCATCAGTTTCTTTCATCTCCTCAGTTGTTTCATAACAGCAGCTTCCAAAAGTAACAGGGAGAATGGTCAGGATAAAGGTAGGGTGAGTGACTGGCTTAATGCGCATCTTGGTGAAATAATATGTGACATGGATGAAGTTGAGGACTACACCCCTGCGACGAATTCGCGCAAATCTTCCGCATCTTCAGTTCCTCGCGAATAATTGTATGTTCTGTTCTCACACTGACACTACACTCTGCATTTTTTTTGTTTCTATAGACACACAACGGTTATTATCCATGAAATTCCGTATTTGGCCAATCAACTTTGCCTTTCTGACTTCCTTACTCCTCCCACCTATGTCATCATTCATCGCAGACTCCATGCCTTTCTTGAATCTCTTATGCCCCTCAAAACTGATGCTTGATTCATGCAAGATGATCCAAAGGCAGTCTGACACATTCCATAAGTTCCTGTAGCATTTTTTTTTTCAAGTTTAAAACAGAATTTTATTGCATATCGTTTTTCTAAAAGGGCGCTACATCCATATTGCATTTTAAAATTCACCAACTGTGACAATCGGGCATTAGTAGGGTGTATTCCAATTCCTGCTGTAGCCGTTCATTTGAACCTGAAATTATAAATATTGGCCACTCAACTCATAACGTGTATGTAGCAACTACACACTGAATTTTCACGAGTCTATGACAATCTTAAATACTCGTGCAAAAAGTATAGATATTTATTTAAGACACCTTGTATTTGTTTGCTATATACCGATCTGTATCACGTTCTTTCTTTTACCATGTCCTTTAAATAGTATTAATACTTGTGGCTATTTTCTATCGTGTATAAACGGAGTATTCAAATTTTCTCTTGTAGTTTACATTGACTTCTAATAAATTAAAAGTATCGGAAGCGAGAGCAATAGACAGTGTATAAATTTAGAACTAGAAAGGGTTGTCAAACAACATACGGTAAAAAGTGATGGGAGTAGCAAATAAATTTGTAAGATGGGTGCCTGTGAAAAAATTGCAAATCACGACAAAATTTAGAATGGATTTATTCAAACATAACTCAATTCCTACAAAAATGAATATTTTCCAATGTATTTTGTGCCATTAAAAAGCTGTGATCCCATAGTTGGAGATCGCAGTACAATGCGGCGAGATTATATATTCCGGGTGAACTCGATTAACCTTGCTGGTAAATTCTCACGATGAATTTATTGCTCACGAGAAAACAGGCAGAATTTTAATTCACAAACAATAAGGTGAAAACAAATGAGAACAATAAAAAAAAATAGATGACAAAAGAAAAGGGGGTTTACACAGGGAAACGGCTTTACATTCACAGCGAACATGAGTTGGAATAGATATATCAAGGACATTGCCGTGGATACTGCAAGGAAGGTGGGCTCTCTCTAACATGCTAGAAAGCTACTTATGCCTGAAAGTAACCTATAGCTCTATAAGGTCACCATTCGCCCATGTAGAGAGCATTGTTGTCACATTTGGGCTGGTACATCTGCTGCTAGTCTCTCACTCCTGGGCAGGGTTCAAAAGAGAATCGCCACCCTGATACGACTATCTAAGCTTCAACCTATTGTCCCATCGACGAATGCTGCATCCCTCTGCCCGTTTTACCAGTATTTTAATGGTGGATGCTCTGACGAAATACAAGCCCCTCGACGTAACTACCCCCGACAAACAGCAAAGCCCCACCTCTACACAGTAGAAATCCCTAGATCTAAGAAAGACTTCTACTCTAATAATTTCTTCCCCAGAACTGCTAGACTTTGGAATTCCCTTCTGGATTCTTGCTTCCCCAACTTTACTGACATGCAGAAGTTCAAGTGTGCTGTGAACAGACATTGCTGCTCAATTCCCTTCATAGTATTCTTGCAACTTAGGTCTCTGATAGGAGATCCTATATCAAAGTGGCACTGTGCCTTATTTGGGATGAAAATATAAAAATGTTATATTTGTGGACCTATAGTTGGAGATTGCATATCATAATATAATCCAACGCGAATGTGAACCATAGTCTCTCGAAGGTAAGGGTTACAAAGAGCCGTAGAGACATAAGCGATGATTAAATAGACGTATCAATATTGCAAAGCACTTTGCTAATTCAGTAAAATCCATCTGTGAAGCCGATTCATAGTATTATATACGAAATAAGATTTGCTTGTAATGATCGGCGTAAAGCGGCAACAAGCACGCAGATAAAAAAAATTTAATGTCATTTGTTCTTTCGTTAAGTGGAAGAATTGTTGGTGCATATTCAGATTAGCACTTATAGCATCACTATAAATGAAAATGAAGTAAAACTTTTATATTGAAACGGTACAACGAGATTACTTCGAAGGAGACTAGAGTTTCATGTGTTTACTGATCAATAAAACTGCCCATACGAAAAGGCTTGAAAACTTATTAAAGGCATCTCGTAGATTAATTCGTAATTAGTCTTTTTTTTATTTTAGGACTGTTTACACATGTTGGGGGGGGGGTTAAGCAAAGCGATAACATTTTGTCACAATTGATGACTATGTATATTCTTCGTTTGGCGTTTGTGAAGGTTTGGTGTCATTTACGGCCTTTGATGTGTTGCCATAGATGGTCGTGTCATCAGCATAGATATCAACGAATGGTTTTTTGGGAGCTCATTGATGTAGATCAGGAAGAGATTTGGCCCCAGGATGGACCCCTGAGGGACTCCAGCATTAATACTGAGAGCTTCTGATTTCTGCCCATCAACCACTACTCTTATGAGCCTATCAGAGAGAAAAGATTTAATAATTGAGAAAACATTTCCAGTTATACCGTAGCTGGAAATCTTGTGAAGTAGGCCTTCATGCCATACCTTATCGAAGGCCGTTGATATGTCAAGAGCAATTTCCCTAGAAAGAAGACCTTTGTAGAGAGGTTCACTGATCCTATGAGATATAACCGTTAGCACATCTAGCAGACCGGCGGAAGCAATATTGCATGTCGCCGACGAGGTTATTTCTGCTAAGGTGGTTTACTAGTTCTCTATTTAATATGGAGTCCAGTAACTTACTCATGACACACATAATTACGTTGTAATGATGAATACGCTCCTTATAGGTGCTTCAACACATTTTCTTCCAAATATATATGAATTGCACGTCTCTGTAGAAAAAGAAAGGTGGGAAAAATAGATTTTCGTCGCTAGTTCTATGACGTAGAAATCAAAAAAGAGAAAGAACAAACACGAAAAAGAAATGTCTTTAAATAATTTTTATTTTACATAATGCTCATCTATACGTCAGCCTTTATCATTTAAGTCTTCCGTTTTAGATGTAAGCAATAAAGTTGTCTGAATTTTTATTGACCCCCCCCCATTTTTTTTCTTTTTTTAAATTTCGTTTCATTTACATATTTTGGTTTCATCAAAAAGTCATTTATTTAATAGTTTTTTTTTATTTTAATATATATTTTTTCTTTTTTCAATATATATAATAGTCTATTCAGTCATTCGCCATTAAAGTTTGTGAATTAGTTCATCCAAATTTCAAGTTTCGTTTTTTGGGTTTTTTTTTTTTTTTAGTCTCAAATATTAAAGAGATGTGTTGAATCAAATTGTATATGTTTTTTTCTGTCCATATATATTTTTTATTTTGAGATATGCATTTTTTTTTGTACATAATACATTTTTTTTTTAATTTTATCTTTTCAATTTCTTCCATTGTTTTTGATCACAGAGATCGGTGGCCAGAAATATCTTATTCCAGAATGGAGAATGGCATAAAATTCTTGACTAGGGCGTTTTGCTTTGGCTTATATTTTTAAAGGGAACGCATGACGACCCATGTGACTTACTTAGAATATTTTGTGTTTGTTGTTGTTGTTGTTGTATATATTTGTTGTTGCTATTCTTATTACAAATGCGGTGATGATGCTGAAGACGATGATGACGACCAGAGATTCGTAAATATATGAAACTTGAATGCGACATCGGGAGCGGGAAAGGAGGAGGCGAACGAGAATTATTGCATCTGTCTTTGGGGATCGGTGGGTTAAAACTTTAGCATGTATGTTTACATGTATGCAGTATCATATAATTAAGGGCATCTGATGTTTGTCACTGAATTAAAAAAATATTTAAGACAAACATAACGTTAAACACACACTTAAGATATTTATACCCTTTCATATGTCAACTATAAATGTGATTATTTTCTTACATACATGTGTGGGGGGTGTATACTCATATATAATTTTTGTAAAAATTATAGGTAGTATTTCCTGCCTATCACTTAACAATATTGAATTTTATATAAACCCAAAAATTAATGGATTATATCGATTTGAGCTTCTGTATAGTAATAGGGTGAAAGCTAATATATTCTAAACATTGTGTATACATTCCATCAACCGTTGGAACACGTGGTACTGGGAAGCGTGAGGAAGCTGGATTTTGGAGACCACAGCTGAAACATGTACGCACATATATAATCTATAATGTTTGTATAAATAAAGAAATGAATACTATATGTATATAATGCAATCTATTACACATATACACCGTATATTTCAGCGTATAAGACGACCCATTGAAGTTAAAAAGTCATCTTTAAAGACCAATATTTTATAAGATACCGAATGTTGCAATCTCTAGCCTAGGCTACAACAGGGGTTCATGATTTAGCAGTTGTCTTATACAACCGATATATTATAAATTTATTAAAATTTCCTTCAATTTTGTAACTTCTCTTACATGACAGTCGTCTTATACGCATAAAGATATATATATATATATATATATATATATATATATATATATATATGTACGTTTGTTAGTATGTTAATACATGTATATCAGGAAAATTCTACTCTATATTTTATAAATATGCATTGCTTTGCAAGATATTTATACTATGTATTTACATAAATGTATATCTACAGAGTAGGATGTTATCTTAAGTCGGTTAGTTAATAATTGTACCCTTGACTCCAAGATATTTCTAATAAATTATACCTATATATTCGTTAGTAGCATCATCACCAGATTTTTAACTGCGTTTCATCGCTCTTTCAACACCGAATTGTCTTTTTTTTTTTTCATTGTCTCAACAACACCCGGCATAATCATCTCCCGCCTTTTCATCTCCGCTCACAAGATAATTGCGTTTTCTTTGATCTTCACAATTACGTACAATTTCCAAATTATTTCACACTCAAAAATTATTTCGCTAATCTTCTGAGATTTAACAAAAGCTGGAAATCATTAAAAAAACTTGATGTGGACAAATGTTTTCAGGATTAAAGACAAACATGTCTTTCTGCTGAAGCTTAATATTTCGTTATCTACAAATTATCTAATATTCAATGCCATCTAGAAATTGACGATACATCATCTATTTTACCAGTGTTTTATTCGTTATACTCATCTCGCATTTAAACAACTTATTTCATTTCACCGATATTATGATGATTGATTGCAACGCCTTGTCAGACGAGTGCAACTCCCTCGGACACTTAAAGTCCATGAGCCCAAATATACACACATCTGCATTAAATAATCTGAATGTAAACGCTTTTATATAAGCGTCTTAATTATTATAGTCATTTTCTATTTTTATTTGTATAAAGTTTATTAAGAAATAATACCAAGTTTTTTGTGTGTGTAAAACTTGTCATCTTGGATCTGATCACTTCACCGACCAAGAATGTCATGTCTTATTATTGCAATCTATAGGCTCTATTCTATCGACTAAGTATATTTAATATATGCGACAAAGATCACAGCCAAGCTTCATTGGGACGGTACCGTTGGCTAAGCTTCATTGGGACGGTACCGTTGGCTAAGCTTCATTGGGACGGTACCGTTGGCTAAGCTTCATTGGGACGGTACCGTTGGCTAAGCTTCATTGGGACGGTACCGTTGGCTAAGCTTCATTGGGACGGTACCGTTGGCTAAGCTTCATTGGGACGGTACCGCTGGCTAAGCTTCATTTGGGACGGTACCGCTGGCTAAGCTTCATTGGGACGGTACCGTTGGCTAAGCTTCATTGGGACGGTACCGTTGGCTAAGCTTCATTGGGACGGTACCGTTGGCTAAGCTTCATTGGGACGGTACCGTTGGCTAAGCTTCATTGGGACGATACCGTTGGCTAAGCTTCATTTGGACGATACCGTTGGCTAAACTTCATTTGAACGATACCGTTGGCTAAACTTCATTTGAACGATACCGTTGGCTAAACTTCATTTGGACGATATTGTACCCCAAACTTCAAATAAAATATCAATATTAATGAAAATGCCGGAGTGTTGTGGATTTTTCGGGTGATGCAAGAGCCATTAAATTTGTTCTCTCTCGTTCGCTCTCCTTAATTTCCAACAACAAAAACAAAATTAACAACAACAGATTGTTTTTAGTTTTTTGTCTATCTTGCTGGTTTTAAATCAGTATAATTTAGTATTAAGTGTTTCAATACACAAGAACTTTATGTATTTTGTTTATCTGATAATTATGTGCGTGTGTGTGCGTGTGTTGGCAATTATTTACCACCAAAAACATTCAGAAGGGGAAAAAAATTTTTTTGAAAAAATTAGACTTTTTTTTGTTCTTTTTTGTCACTTGTCGATTTTGTGTGTTTTTTTTTTTTTAAGATATTTTTTATAAATACTTTTTTTTCTATTTCCCCAACGAATCATTTTTTTAATATATATTTGCACCGTATTTTTTGTTTTTTTCTGTCTTTTTTTTTTTGTTTCGAGCGGATATGTCTTTCTTTTGGTTTTCATATTTTAGTTTTAGATTTTACAGTTTCCCTTATTTCTCTCGCGCCCAGGGTTCCTTCAAAAGAAGATGATGAATGCGTGCTTCGAAAGATAATAGAAATAATATAATGCGTAGCAGTGTGTACTAACTAATGTCTGTAGAACATATATTTATACTTCTCTTAATGTAAGTTATATATCCCCTTTTATTTCAATTTAAATACATCTTCCGCACGGGATTTTATGTGTACCTGGTTCGGGATAAAATCAATTTCTGTGTGAGTTTTCTAAGAGCTGTTATAAACTTTAGTGAACGAACAATGTTCAGTTTTGATATCGGAAAGTCTTTGATTTCGTCAAACACTGAGAACATTCTTTGAATCTTTCTTTGGGAATTCACTTCTTTTAATTTTAAGTTTTTACAAACTTTCAAATCGTGTATGAACAAGATTGTTATATATATATATATATATTAATTTTTTGTTTTATACAAATGACAATTTTTCGTTAGCCAGTCTGTATTTATAATATTTCTAAAATATATATATATATTGCTTATTACTACATCATAATGTATCCATACTTCCGGTTTCATGGCCAGTATATTAACATGTATGAATGCATACAGGCAAATATACAAAATGTCTATCTAGGTTTCTCTTGTAGACAAGTGTCTGCTTGTTTGTTATAGGTCCACCAATCACGAGTTTACAAGTGTCTCCCGTATGTGTATGTTTGTATAGATTATATATATATATATATATATATATATATATATACACTAAAAAGGTGTTTTTATTTCTTCTTTTTGAAGTGATGAGACAATACTGAAATTTCTAACAGTTTCGATATCGAATTAAATAGTTTCAATTCCCGTAAAGGTTTTTTTTCCGTAAAGTTTGTTTGTTTTTAAATGCAGCTGCATATTTGTTTCTGCAAAACATATTTTACTTGAAATAAATAGCCTATATCATGAGCATATTATAAAAGATAGAGAGTTAAAAACAGAACACAGACATCCTAGACGCCATTTTTCGATTTGAGTCAAAAATTTTACGTTTAAGAGAAGTGCGAACAAGAAATGCGCAATACTTGCTATAGAATGTAATCTCATTACATAGAGAGAGATAAGCTGGATAACCTAACTTAATATCCCCTATACATGTCCCCAATTTTATAGTTTAATCCGCGGTTTATTATCTATAATATAAATCTCACCTGTGTTTAAATGTATGTATGCAGGTATGTTTGTATGGCTGCCTAAAACTTTCGACAGAGGCGACAAATTTTCACGATATTGATATCGTATTGAAGCTCGACCCTTTTGACGACAAATAACGAAACATTGGCTAAAAATATTAATTCCTTCACCCTCTACTGGGCACTTTTCTACAGGGAAGGTTCGCTTTGTTCGGCGATATTTTTTAAAGAAATCCTCTTTTAGATTGACTAGCCTTAATTTAAACCTACTTCACGTCCAGTTTGACCATGGACACAACGGCAAAGATGCCACGTTTGTTTTTTTTTTTCACGTTCTTTTCCTCCTTCGCGGTACGGGTTCGAGCTTGCCTGCCTGCCAACTGCCACTTTTTTGTCAACTCATCTCTAAACAGCCGGGCAACGCCGCGCACGCAGGCTAGTTCTTAATAAAATGTACTTCCAGGCAATTAAATTATGTGTGTATATGTATAATTTTATATCCTGACAACTTTAGTATTTTAATCATTTCCATGTTTTTAAGGAAATTATTATAATATTAAAGATTAATCTCATTTTGTATAATAAAACTTAGTGTAGAGATGCAACGAGTCACTTTATAAGTGACGTGGTATATTTGGATTTAGCAACGGTTATAAGTTATAAGAAACCATAATGTTTCAACTAACGCTCTAAATACTTTCAGTCAAATAACAGAGTGTAACAATCTAAGGTACAAAATTCAAGCATAATCTAATTTCCGCACTGAAGTATATTTTAGCATACATTTTGTGTGATTAAAATGTATGGAGAAAACTCATCGATAGATAAACGTCAATAAACCGGCCTTTGATAGACGGTTTTTTTAAATAATTTAACCGATAAAACCGTCATTTTCTCATTTTAGTAGCAAATCATATTGACCCATTAGCGCCTAATGTCACTCTTGAAGATCACAAAGATTACTATATTCATGTTATAGCTGTATTTTGCAGCAGCATTTATAATTACGCCTAAAATTGGAGCCTCTTAAATATCACCCACGTAAAAATGTCTCAGTTAACAGTATACTGTGAAAATCTAGAGTAATAATCCAGCTTCATCTATTATTAAACCCAACTATTTTTGATAAGTAGTCCTTATAACTAACATAGCTAAAGTTATACTGTCATTTCTGAAGCAGGTCTGTGTGACGCTCTTCAAAATAGTTACCGTCAACTCTAGGAAACGAGAGTAGCCAAGCATAGTGCTTAAACAGACTATAATGACAAGTAATGCCTTGATCATAATCTGACCAGAGATGATCTGAGGTGTTGACCCTGACGTTTCTCGGACATTATCTGACCAGATAGCCAGTCTTATTGCACAGATAACGGTGTTAACGGATTGTCTCCCCTTTCTGTATAGTCTCACGAGAAATGCTATGGGCCGATGAATTTTTAACACTTATAATCAGATTAGTCCATGCTCACAAGTAAAATGATTTGGGCAAGCTGTACCGAAACCAAGACTGCTCTATCATGTTCTTAGGGTTTTCTTTTCTTTTTTTTAACTCTTCAGAGTTGTAGAGGCGCTGCATTCTTTCATGCGGCGTGTCTTGACAAAAACAGCTTACCATACCGGAACCCATCTCTCTCCAGGTTCCAAAGCATATCCAGCAACTGATCATGGTCACCCATTTAAGTACTGGCCAGAATAAACGTCATTTGACTTCAATGGTCTAATGGAAATAGATTATGCCATATATGCTCTATCATATAAAAGCGAAGAAATCTTTAAAAATAATTCTATATAAAAGAGTTTTGGTAATAAAATATTTAAAATATTTAGGCATTAAAATGCTAATAAACTAATATTAATCAGTAAAGAATCTTTTTTTTTTGTGTTATAGATCGGGAATCGATTTCTTATTTTCGATATCAATACGTATCATCGAATAATAATCGATTTTCAGAAAACCAATTCCAATTGATTGCCCCATCACCATGTTTTTTGTTGTTTTTTTTCTTCTTCCCTTATATATATATTTTTTTCTTTTCTGTTTTGTTTTGTTATTGGATTGGCCAGTTAGTTTTGTAAGGATAAAATTCAATCTATGGCCCATCCAGCTTTCCATCTGGATCGATGATTACAAATTTGTTTAGTGTTTCCTCGTTATGTAGCCCTGGTTACTATTAGTATATGCACGCATATTTCCTCGCCTGTTCCGAAGAGCGGATCGCTTCTTTTGGCGGAGGGCGTTCTGGTGCTGGTGGTGATGAAAATGATGATGATGCTGTTGGTGGTGACTTGGATGGTAGTGGTTGTGACTATGGTGATGGTGGTGATGAAGATGGTGTTGATGTTGTTGGTGATGTTTGCAACTGTGACGTTGTTGCGGACAGTACATGACGCCATGTTTATTGCAAGAGGTATGGCTGTTGTTGTGTCCGTGAGTTTTCCTCTTGCTGGCTGTTGCTGGTCCGTTTGCTAAATGTATTCTTGTCAATAGTGTATCTGTGTAGATAGGGTTTTTATTCCTGCTCGCTCGAGTAGACCTTCTAATAATACCAGTGCCACTACCACTGCCCGTGGGGGCCGAGTTAGAGACACCGTCATCAAAACTACCATCGTCTTTGTTTGCATCTATGTTCACGCTTCGCTTCTCTTCCATGTTATTTCTATTGTTGACGCTAGTTTCATTGTTAGTGATTTTACCAAGACCCTCGATGTTTGGATTGTGTTTATTACATTTTTTATTGCTACTATTTTCAATTTTGTACTCATGTGTAAGGTGGCCATGTTTTATGGTTTTATTATTATTGTTGTTATCATTATTGTGATGGCTATTCTGTCCTGATATATACATTGGTTGTCACTGGCTAATCGGGCTAGACAACTCTGATGGCGTGCCCGGGAAATCCGACGACACCGAGCTAGGTTGACGTGAGAGTTCATCCACTGACAAAGGAGTCCCCAAATAAGATGTCATTAAGTGTTCTCCATGCTGAGACAAGTGCTCCGTTTCCATGTTTTCGTACGAACCCGAGAGCTGTAAAAGAGATAAGAAAAAAAAAGAAACAGTTAGTTTAGATCGTTTACATAAGTTTGTAAAACATTTAAGATAAGTAGACAAATACACAAAGAAATAAAATAAAACGAGAAAAAAAGTGATTATTTCTTACGCTTGCTGATGCGTCCTCGTATTCCTAACAGGCTTTGTCGATCGGCATCTCACATTTTTGTTTGAAACAGTTTTCTATTTACAAGGGAATCACCACTTATCAAGACTCGAAGGCCACTCGAGGATAATGGTTAATGAATCTAAGGTGATAGTGTATTAATGATTAATAGTGTAAGTTGGGTAGAATTTGGATTATTTAAGTGGTCGGTTTCACAAGAACTTGTTTACATTGGACTTGAAGGCTACGATATTGAGGTCAACAGAGAAGCAGGTCAGTGAAAAAGTGTTCCACAGGCGAGCAGTTATAGGAAAGAAGCTTTGTTTATGGAATATGCGCTTAGATTTAGGCACGGAATGCGGAAATTGTTGAAAATAGCTAGTTAAGTGGGGGGGGGGTTGTGAAAATCCGGAAAGGAGGGCATAAATTGAAGCTCAGACGAACACTGGCCATGAAAATAAGGATAAAGCGGAGATAGACTCGCAACGTCTCTTTTTCGGAAAAACAAATTGCAGGGAAGAGAAAAGGTCATCAACCACTAGGTTCTAAAGCCAGTGTTGAAGCCTAGTAAGACAGGATAGGTACTGCCAAGCAGCTTTTGCCCATATGCGGGAACAGTAATTAATTTTAGAACGTACTTGCCTCTTATACAGATAGATCACATCGGCATGGCGCGGTAGAATGATCCATTTTCCAGCGGTCTTCATTATTTTGCCTCCCTCTGACTTACGGAATATGCTTAAGCAACTCTGTCGACATTCTCCAGCTATATGCACCCATATTTACTCCGGAATTTTTATGAATAAATTTGAAATTAACAAGTGAAGCATGCACTGTCCTCCGTGAATGCATAGTGAATGAGGCATAAACAAATGACTAAGTTCAGCAGCCCCCCCCCTCCCATTTAGTCCCAAAATCCCCAGGGGACGTCAAATCCTGGTGAAAATTAACAAACTGTGCATTTTTAGGCTTTAACATATGAAAATTTGAGTTCTGCACCATACAAAAAAAAAAGGAAATGTCCAAGTCCATCATTTACCCCCTCCATTTATCCTCAAAAGTCCCGAAGCCCTTAACATATTTAAATTTGAATCAGCACCATGCAAAACTGCTACAGGAACACCCAAGAATTGTCGCCAAGTATAGACAAATAAAATTATATAAAAATCAGTTAGTTACAACTTTTCGGAAAGTTTTATAAAAATCCGAGGCATTAATTCTTTTTTTAAATAAGCACCAAAAGTGTAAATTTTAGCCATTTTAACCCGAAAGGCACCCGGGGGGGGGGGCGGAGTTTTACCGGAAAATCCGTTCTGTTATTTTTACTCATATCATGGTTAATGTTTGTGCAAAATTTCAAAAAAAAATCCAAGGTGTAGTTATTGAGAAAAGTGCGGACAGACGAACGGACGAGGCTGAATTTTCAGGTCCACTCTCGGTTTGTCGGGGGGCGATAATGAATTTATAGAATGTGCAATTACCTTACTATACTTTATAATTCAACAATCGTAATATATCGCAGACTGTTGTAAAAAAAAAAAATGGAGAAATATATAAGATATGTTAAGGATTAAGATCGCTGTCTAATTGCTTGGTCTAAAATGAATCGCCATATTTGAAAGGTTGGAACCAGAGTCATCCCTAACGAAACGAGAGCAAGCCACACTTGGCTGATTAAAAAGAATGAATTCTATTCGAATTCAGAGTTCGATAAGATATACCAGAAGAAGGTTATTGGTTACATCTGCCGAAACGTTGTTTTGAATAACATTAAAGCCTTCGGGTCAAGATCAAGGTGTAGTATCTGTTCTTCAGATGCTGCACTTCAATTTCCTTTTCTCTCTCAGTGGAGGAGAAATCCTTCACGACTGAGACAATTTTTATTTTTGTTCCTTTTCTCCACATTAAAAAACGACCCTGGTATCTAACTCTATCCCGTGGGGAGGCATTGTAAATAGGAACATTAAAGATGCGAAAACCTGTTCCTTGGCATTTTGGTTAGGAACAAAATGTTTATCGGTCCTACTACAACCCTTTCCCATTTTCTGACCTTGATCAGTGAAGGTGAAATCATTCCGAATCGAGGCAAATTTTTATTTTGTTCCTATCCAGAGTGCCCCTTTTTGGGAGCTGGATTTCCCCCACATCAAAAACCGACATTGTGTCATACTCTGCCGTTGTGGGGAGGCAAGTAAATAGGTGGGTTGGTTGTTTTTGTTTTACGGCATATCAACCCTTTTCAGGTTATTTAATGCTGAATCCAAAGGTTTTGATTTGAAGAAATGTTTTTTTTAATAGACTATATTTGTTGTTTTCAAATCAGTTTCTATTTAACCCATAGTTGGGACCCTAACAGGTACTACCACTCCAGGTCAGAGTGGACCTGGGAGCAATGGTAATTAAAGGGTGGCTCCACACTCCCCAAATCTCACCACTGGATATAGTTTAAGGTCATATGCAGGACCAAGTAAATAGAAACATTAAAGAATTATAGTCGGAATAATCTTAACAGATAAACGTTCATCTCAAACATTCCGAAACATTAAAAAAAATAAATAAAACAGTTTTATTTTGTATTTATATTTTTATATTGAAAACAATATTTTCGCTTATAAGTTCTCCTTGTTTAATGTTATTAATACTTTGGAAATTTATGGTTACCATTGATTGGGTTCATACAGGGATGAACGTGCAAAGGTTAATCGTATTTTAATTAGAAATAATCGCCCCATTTGATTTGATTTCTATTTATTTATTTAGTTAGTTTTTGTAATCTCCCAATTCCGTCCCGCCGTTAATTACCTTTAAATCGCGTCATGAATTAATTGCTTTGGTTTGGCTTTGCCGCTAAGAGAAATCGCCGCCATAATAATTAATATCTCATAATTAGAGATTTAAATTTTCAATAAGCATAAAGGAAACAAAAGAAGAGTCAAGTTTTGTTGTACATCTTCCTTTAAATGAAGATAACTTTAAACAATTTAATGCTAGCCAAGAAAAATAGAAGCGAATACTGTTAAAGCGATGATTATCTATAAAACCAACGAAAAAGTGTCGACCGGGTTGTATCTGCGCAAAATATGTTTGCGATTACACTTTTTTGTATATTTTAGACCCCAATTGTTTTATGAACAGTAGAACCCCAAAATACGTTGGGCCTAGGATACCTTTTTCAGGTTACGATGTTTTGTTCCGGCCCCTGGTTACGGTGTTATTTATAATGGTATTTCATTATACAGGGTGACCTCAAAAAAAAAAAAAAAAAAAAAAAAAAAAAAGGCTAAATGGAGGCCATCTAGAACATATGCTGTAGAACGGAGAAAAAAAGGCCAAAGACCCTAGTGTTTTTATGTGATGTTTTGAATATAATAAACTGGTTATGACCAAAGTTTCATTTCATTCGGACAAAACACTACGAAACGAGGCCTAATTATAGTTGGGGCCCGTTTTTGGGTCACTCTGTATACGTGTGTATTATATACTGTACTGTATTTTATTACTAATATATAATGCCGTATTCCAGGGTTCAAATGTATTGTGAACTAGATGGACCCCTGGAAATTTCACGGAATTAGAAGTATATGTAATCAAAAAACGAAGATGAAGCTATTTTTCTCGATAGCGAAAAAATTTAGCATTTTAAAGCAAATATGAATTTATTCGAATTTATATAAAAAATAGTATCCACCATATTTTAAATATGGAACCGATGCAAATGAGATGAATTAATTAGTATTCAGAAATACTCATAAAGTAATATTGTGCTACATAGTTCAATAAAAATTCTAAAATCACATTGTAAGTGACAATCTTTAATTTACACATTCAGTCCAGTGCCTCTTTGCAGACAATGTTTTTTGGCCCTGTTTCTTTCGAATGTTTCTTTTTTTTACGCAATGTTTCGCTAACTTTTTCTTTGGGGAAGAACCACTGCACATTGTAATTGCGGGTTTATTTCTCAGACCATTACAACAATGATCATATATATATATATAGATATACTTATTGGAATTCTTTTGAGATTAGTAACAATCTGACGAAGGTCATGGGAATAGTTGTCCGAAACGCTGTGAAACAACTGTAAAATATAAGGATAATAGTCCGCAACTAAAATAAACAAAATGCTCATATAGTATTGTAAAGATATTCGAAAAAGGCTACGCCGAAGGGAGGTCGCTCAGTCTTATATACGTTTGTCAGATTTACATTTTCTAAGCCAAGTTTTATCAGTTTAGCTTTTTCTGAAGCAGTTTGGTATTTGCATATTCGTTTTTTTTTTTTCAAAACGTAACGTACGGACTAACCAAAGAATGAAGGAATAGATTGGAGAGAATGGAGTAATAATGAGCCAGGCCGATCAGCAATGATGTTTGGTAATTAAATTTGATATCGCTATGGTAAAAACTTCCCCATTTTAAAATTAATGCTTAATTCGGTCACCTCGTTGACGAACGATAATATTTAAAATACATTTTACAAAATACCTTCCTTTTTTTCTTTTTCCATCGGAATCACCACTTAAGGCCCATAGACCACTCGAGGATAAGGGTTAAGAGTGTACAGTAATCAATTGGCCATATAGTAATCGTTATTAATGGAAAGTCGGTAAATTTGTTAAGTGAAACGGCTCACCAAGAACGTGTTTACGTTGGACTTGAAAACAATCAGATTGTAGTCAACTGGAAGGCAGGAAAACGGAAGACCGTTCCACAGGAAAGAAAGAAGCTTTCTTCATGGAATCTACGTTTAGGTTTAGGTACAAATAAAAAGTGGGGGAATTATTGATAGTGTTTTCAGCTAGACGAGTGTTTCTTGTGAAAGTTTGGCGACGATAGACCATATATTGAGGCTCAGTCGAGCACTTGCCATGAAAATAAGGATAAAGCAGAAACAAACTCGCAACATCTCTTCTGTGAGATAGAGGTTGCAGGGAAGAGAAAAGGACATCTCCTACGAGGCTACGAAGTCTATTTTGAACCCTATCAAGGCAGGACAAGTCCTTTCTTGCAGCTCCTGCCCAGATATGGCAACGATACTCCATCCTTGGACGTACCTGGCTCATATAGATAGAGAATAGCATCAGCAGTGAGATATCTACTGGATCGATAGAAGTATCCCACCATTTTTCCAGTGGCCTTGTCAACAGATTTGATGTATGTGTTCCATTTCAGATCAGGAGTAAAGGTCAAGCCCAGGAGCTTGTCAAAACATGACGCCTCCCCAAGACGAGAGCCATTCATTTCAATTGATGACAGATGGGGATCAGAACGTTGATGATGTAAAGATAGAAGCTTGGTTTTAGATGCATTAAAAGTATTGTTTATAAAGACTTGCATTGCTACAAGTTCGAATAAATAAAATATTTAAAGAATGTTTAACCCAAAATGGCGAATAGTTTACAGAAGAAGAAAACATCATTTCTTCTTTTTCTTGGGCATGACAGACATTATTTCAGATGCAATATTATTAACGGTAAGTTCTATGGAATTTCTACGGGGCGCAGGAGGGATCTAATCAAAATTCAAATAGTTTTAACAAATATTTTTAAATAAGCTTCTGATTTTTTAAGAAGCTTGAACGAAAGTCGCGAGATAACGGATAAACTACTACACTCTTCTAGAAAATTGATGGTTCAATCCTTAGTGTGGGCCATACTAATTGTTAGAAATGCGAATCACTTAAGTCTTTTACCCGATTATTGTTGACGTAATAAGAACATGATACTTCTCCTCGTGGATTAAATAAAAAATTTCGTTCAATTCCGTGCAGATGGCCGAGTCTGACAAGACACACCGGAAGAAGATCAGAGGTTACATCTACCAAAACGTTGTAAAAATAAGATTACGAGAAGAGTATTTGGAATAATTCAATAATACACAATATATACACAATATATATATATATATACTCGGTTTTTTTTTATATTCAAAAGTAATGGACTAATGAATTCAACGAGGTTGTTAGATAGTGCTCAATAAAAAGAGCTGATAATACTTGTTTATTGTTATATAAACATGCTCACATCCCGCTGCTACAAATAGCCACTTGTTTCAATCAAACAACAGATATCATCAGGCAGCGACTTGACTATTCAAAAGTTCAATGAATAATCATTGAACTTTTGAATAGTCAAGTCGCTGCCTGATGATATCTGTTGTTTGATTGAAACAAGTGGCTATTTGTAGCAGCGGGATGTGAGCATGTTTATATAACAATAAACAAGTATATATATATATATATATATATATATATTCTGGCTTGAAAGAGTTGCCTGTCTATCCGCACTGATAAGCGGTGATACAGCGAAACAGAACTGTATGTGAATGACATATATATATATATATATATATATATATATCCGGCCCTTTAAGAAGTATTTTTCCTACCAGTTATGTATTGTCTGTGGAAGAAAAGTTGGACAGTTGGACTATGTGCGAGATCGTGACCTCCCATTCACTTTATCACTGTAGATTGACATTTAATAATATATATATATATATATATATACATACATACATACATACACACACCAAGTTAAAGGTATTCACGAGAGAACACTCATGAATTAAAACGTGCTTATTAAGAGTCCTCAATAAAAAAGAGTAAAAAATATATATTTTTTTATTTATATATACAAATATTACATAGTAGCTACACTAAACATGCTATATATATATTTTCATAAAAGAATTTGAAACTTAATGAACATTAAAAAAAATGCCAGCAAGAGAAGTCTACTCAAGGTAAATGGCCGACACGATCGAAAGCTGTAAGCATATGCGAAATGAATCCTATGAAACACCTGATGTACAATTAACGGACGATTACATAGAGGGAGACAGGAATAGTTTTTGTGCATCAGAAACAAAATATGCTGCTGCACAGGAAAAGGGAAGAGGAAAGGATGTGAGGTGGGGGAGTATAACATTGTGCAATCATTATAATTACTGGCTAAGGGTAAATACAACACGACTGCAGAGACTGGTAATGAATGAAGAACAATTGGCTGTGGAGACACTAATTTACTGTGAAAGACAATGTGAGGTGATAGAATCCTGGCGTTGGAGGTAGAAAGAAAGAAAATGAATTGATTTCCAGCATTGAAATGAAAAACTAAAAGAAGCAGATGGCCAGTCACCCAGTCACGGAAATAATGCTGGTATTAATGGTAGTGATTAAATGAACGTAGAATTGAAGTAAGTGAAGAGTTCATGACGGAAGACAGAAGAATTAACTATATTACCCCCTTACATTCATTAACCCTTATCCCCGAGTGGCGTTCTGGCCTCGCTAAGTGGTGACTTCCTATAATAAATAAAGAGTTCCGGTCAAAGTTCTGTATAGACTCCACAGTTAAACAGAAAGCTTTCCAAGTTCAACAGGACACACCGGAAGAAGGCGTAATAATTATAATTACTGACTAAGGATAAGTACAACACGACTGCAGAGACTGGTAAAGAATTGAGAACACTTGGTCGTGGAGACACACACACTGTGAAAGACAAAGAATATGATGTGATGGAATCCTGGTGTTGTGAAAGAGGAGGAGGAGAAGTAGGGGGAGGAAAAGTAAAGAATGAACGGCACGAAAAACAGAATACGGCAAAGAAAGCTAAAAAGATAGAATCTGAGGTAGGAGGATTATTAACTCGTGCAATCCAACCGTGAAATTTCCATACGAGTACACACACGCTGTTATAGATCAATAAAGATGAATAAAAAATGTTTTTAACCCCCACTTCTTGCCAGATGTACTAAAAATAACTATTTGGGATGTGTTCCAATGATCTCGTTGCAGGTGCTACGAGACAAGACACATATATATATATATATATATATATATATATATATATATATATATATCTTGTTAATATGCGAAGGTTGTTTCGTTTTAGTCGCGATTTGTTTGCACTCTTTTGCCTCGTCCTCTCCTTTTTCCACCGCAGAGCTTACTCAGACAGAACCGGAAGCTAGCAGGTGTGCGCTACCGACTTTCGAAGCATTCTGGGTAGACATCGACCGTTGGGGGCAACGCTTGTTCTGGTGCTACTCATATGAAGCAGCTAGCAAATATCGGGTGCAAAGTTTTCCGAAGCCGTGGCTCGGAAGTTTCCAGCAAAGCAAGGATCTTGTCAGCAAGAGCATCCAGCCAGAAGAAATCCGCTTCCTCATACAACGGCAACGTGTGTCGCCTATAGTTATATTGGGGCAAATATAATAGAGCGAAGACGGATTTTCTTTTTTAATTAAGATTCACACTTCATAGTGACGAAGGATAAAAACAAAACTAGCTGTTTTTATGAATATATTTGAGCACGCTATTTCAAAACTAAACGTAATAGATATAAGTATATATATATATATATATATATATATATATATATATATATATATATATATATATATATAAAAGGGAGGCGAGGATTCCAGTATTTTTACCGATTCCATAACTGATTTCGTATAAAATTACCGATTCCGATTCTTTCTAAATCTGTACATATCTATATATCTATAAAAGTGAACTTGCCTGTGTATATGTGTACATTTTTCTACGTAATAACTGTCAATTTTAAGTCTACATACTCGAAATTTAATATACAAGGTACTGAGATTTGGAAAAATCGATGCGATCGGTTTTCGGCAAGAAATTTGGCGATTAAGGGGCCAAAGTTCAACGATTTGACCTTTGAGAACTCTACCAAGCTACTCCGACAATTTTCTGTCTAAACACTTGAAGTTTTAGATATAGGTTAATTGGACAAGGATCTAACTTAATAACTTAATTTGAGCCCAAAACAATAAATTTTAAGGGGTCATAATAGGGGTCAAAGTTTAAAAAAATTACCACTTTTTTTTTTTTGCTCAACATACATCTCCAAATACCCGGGTAACGCCGGGCACCCATGCTAGTTTAACTATAAAGTTATTTTTTCACGATTACCGTAAAAAAACATGTTATGTGTGCCGATATTTTCTTAAATGTAAGAATACACTTGTGAGGGATGATCTATCGATTTTAGTTTTTCTAATAGGTTAAAATCAACAGATATTAACTATTTTTTAGTATTACTATCAGCGGTAGTATATTTTTCTTTAAAGAAGATCAAATAAAAAAGCCAACTAAAAGAACCGTAGTTAGCATCGGAAAATAAGTACAAAGAAGCACACAAGAATAGCTAATTATAATTATCAAACTCGTTTTAGAGTACTTAAGAATGAGCACTGTCCACAAAATTATAACTAAGACAGTCAATTAGCGTCTATGGAAGGTTCACAACTTGCACTCGTGGGAACACTGTTGATCGTCATTATATTCGCCTGAATTCGGCGTTTAATAGTTCTTAATTCTCTTCACTCCCATGGCAATTGTATGGTGGCCCTGAGCAAGAGGCTCAGCAAGTGGAACAAATGATGGCTTCGTGACTGGGTTCGAATCTCATGACCGGTAGGAATTTTTACACTACACTGATTATTGCGTAAGCATGAAACAAAAAAGGAAAAACAAATTAAACACGGGAATAAATTAAAAAAAACGATAGCTTTACTGGTTTCGGTTGGATCACTGAACGTCTTCAGAAAAAGAATAAAGCTATAACGTTTTCTTTATTTGTATCCGTGATTTCTTATAATCCAAATCTAGAAGGAAACATTCATTTCCTTTGTTAGGTATATTCACATTGGCAGACTCAGTCGTGTGGAATTATGCACTAAAACTATTCGTGAATATTTTGTGGATTTTTTCTGAAGACGTTCATTGATCCGAACGAAGCCAGTAAATCTCTCGTTTTTGATTATTCCTTTTTCATGTAGATGAAATGCACAACGCTAAATAAATAGAAACGCATGCAATCTTACATAGGTATTCACACACAGATTTTTATGTTGTCATCATCTTGGATTTAAGCATTGTGTTTGATATATGACAATGGTCTGCTGCAAGATTATTTTATTAAACGTTGTTAAACACCGGCCGATGTGTTGCTTCATATATTTTTATAACCGTTTTCCTTTTCTTTTAACATTTGTAATGTAGTCTTTACATGCAAATACTCGGACCCCACACGTTTTATGCAGATAGTGTAAAGAAAAAGACAAGTAATAAATGCGACTCATTTTTTTTCAGTTCAAACAAAATACATTTATTTACAGGTACTTCCAGAGTAACGCCTTGTCTCTTGTTCAAAAGTCTTCTCGTACTCCAAATATTCTTAACACGTCTCTAGCGTGTCGAACACGTTATACACTGTCTAACCATGTTTCGTACACGTCTTTTCTTGTCGCTTTCGGGACGTGTGTGTAAAACGTCTATTTTTGTCCTTCTCGGGGAACATTTTCCTTTATTCATCTTTGCTGCGACGTCACCTTGCAAACGGTTCGGTCACTAGCACACGTTGGCTGTTATACAGTCGCTGCTGCTATACGCGCGTCCGCGCTCGGTTACAGTGTTTTCCTATGTCCATGAAAACGGAAGCAGGCCCTCTTGTTCATGTTAAACCAACTAAATCTATGAGAAAACTAATCACATAACTATCACATATTCTACTTAACTTTCAACAAAGACCGACCGACCGACAGAGCCTTTTATAGACACGCATATACGCATCTTAAATTATAACTTGCCAATTCAAAAGAGGATACAAAGTGGAATCATGACACACCGAAAACATTGCCTTCTATGAAGATTTTTAGACACCACAGAAAAGAAAATGGCCGATTAAGGTGTAAGAATTAGAATTTAGAACTTTTAGAAAAAAAACAACCTACTGGTTATAATTGAATCAGATCGAACTTTTTTTTCTTCTTTATGCCTGGAGAAGTACCTTTAAGAAAAACAAAACTGGCCGTTAAAAATGCGTGAATTAGCTGCTCCTCTGAAGGGCACTTTCCGCATGCTCACTTCGTAGTACACTTTTCGAAAAAGCGAAATCAAATGGCGATTAAAACTCAAATTGTAACAAAGTTAAATCTATGAAAAGCCAAATTGTAAAGACGTATCATTAGATGATGCAACAGTAAACGCAATCATTTTGATACATGATACATGTTTTCTGTTATTTTGTAAAAACATTTGTGAAAAAACGTAAGCAATTCTACAAACGGCATTAATAAAAAATTAACCTGCAAAACATTAAAAAAAAAAAAGAAAACAGTAAAAACAATCGTCAACAAGAGCCAAGCGCAATTGTTTGCAACTGTTAAGGAAAATAAAAAATAAAATAAAACAAAAAAATTAAATAATAAACAGTTCTGAGTTTTTGAGATGAGGTATGAATTACTGTATTAATGGGATTAATCAGGCAATTGTTCTCATCTTGAGTGCTATCTGCGCAACGTTTCGGTCGATGTTCTCTTCGTACTTCCACGGGTTTAAAAGTCGTCATTTTTTTTGTTCAGGAAAAGAAAGGGGCAGATTAGCTCTGCTATTTAATGTTTCGGATATTTGCATCGGGTTAAAAGTAAGTTTACACAATTATAAAGATAATTATTGTATCTGGGAACCCTAGAGGTTTATATTTTTGAAAAATTATCATCCTACGTTAGAAATAATGCCACCTAAGGTTCCACGATTTTATTTTCTTTATAATTTTGTGTGGACATACTTTTAACTAGATCCTCGCAAACTTCCCCCTTTTTTTTCTGAAAAACTAAAGAAAGAAAAAAAAACATAGCGACGTTAACACCCGGAAGGAAGGTCGAAGTTTTCATCGACCGAAACGCTGTGCATATAACACCCAAGATGAGAACAAACAAATAATACAAATAGTAAACAAGTGTGAAAAAAAGTCGAATTCAATTAAAGTTTTTCATTTAAAGGTCTGAGGAGAATTACGATAAGAAACAGAAACAGTTTGAGAGTTGCTTTATTGTTGTCACCTTATCAGGTTTTGGCCAACTGATCCTCTGGCCGGCTTTGGGTAGGAGTGAAACCGGTATCTTCAGATAATGCTCACCTGGAACCGTAGAGATTCAACGTCTCTATCCACTGCGCCACGGCCTCCGAAATGTGATCACGGTTGGGATATTTTAATCTTGTAAATACACGTTTATTCTTTATCTGGTCTTCCATTATTGGGTCCGTACCGAATGGTATATTTTTTTAATTAAAATTACGGTTCCAGGCGAGCATTGTCTGAAGATAGCGGTTTCAATCCTATCCAAAGTCGGCAAGAGGCTTGGTGAGACAAGAACAACTACGGAAGACAGTAATTGCTGAGAATGCAGTTAGGATATTCGGCGTTCCTATCCCGTCGCGGTTAACCACCTGACGAAGATCAGAGGAATAGTTGGCCGAAACGTCGTGAAACAACAACTATAAAGATAAGGATAATAGTCCGTAATGAATAAATAGCACAAAGTTACTCATCTCAATAAGAATTCCAATTAACTAAATAAAATCTTTTTTTTATATTAAACTTGAATAAGATAACGCTGTAGTTGGCTTGAGAGAAGACTCTTCGCATCTTGTTTCGCAGATGAGATGTTCGTAATGCAAAATGTTCGTCATGGAAGTTCTGTTTTGAGGTAAAAAGAGAGACAGGGAAAGGGAGTGTGGCGCTTCTACACTATTGGGACGAAATTTCGGAAATCGTAATACTGAATTTCACATGAAAGCAATGGTATCTACGTATTCTTAAGATGAGTATATCCAAAAATTACGAAAATCGATAAGGTAGAAAGTTATTAAAGAAAATTAAAAAATAGGATTTGAAGAAAACGATCATAAGCCACATGAGACTTTAAAAGCGACGTAATTTTCCGTTTCCAATTAAACAAGATGGCAGCGTTTTTTTACCTGCTAACACAATTAAAGTTGTTTTTTTTTTTTAAATATTTCAATAATATTCAGGTAATTTCGACTGCATAATTTGAAAGCTACGACTGTAATTTATTAGAATGGACAAAACAAATCATTAGAAATCATTGCTTTTATCTGAAAACTCCATGTATCGACTACAAAATTTTGTTCATGTAGTGTAAAAGCGCCTTAAGTTCTTCGTTTTGGTTGTAGCTAGACGAGTTCTGGACGTGATGCTGTTTGTTTGCATGCATTATTTTAGACATTGAATTTAAAAGCATTGCATGTACAATAGAGTGAGATAAATAAAATGAAACCTTGAAAACAAACAAAATTAAAGATAAAACAATGGCAAACAAAAAAGAATCTAAAAATTAAAAAAAAATTAAAATAAGATATAAAAACAAAAACACAAAAAAAAGAACCGATGGTGTGAGACTAGTCGTGGTAAACAGAGACACATCACGTGACTAATGGTGGTCACTTCCGGTGATATGCTGCTTTATTTTCTTTTTTTTTTTTTTTTTTTTTGAAACAGTTCTTATTTTCTAATACTTATAGCGATTGGGGGAGGATTAACAGCGGGGGTTGAGTATAAGGAAAGAACAAAGAGGTTGGGTGATTAAATGAATGACTTGATGATAATGTGAAACGATGAACCGGGAAGAGATGAAAAGGACCTGAGGGCAAAACGGGCAATGTCAGGCTTTCGCTGTTTAGTTGCATGCAAGCTTTGTCAGTCCGTCTCATGTCTCGTCATCGACTAACATTTTTCTTAAAAAAGTCACTGGTTTTTGCTTCTAAATATTATCGATTATCTATCTAACTAGCAGTTCAGACCGGCTTGCTCGAGCCCTATGTACTGTTCATAACTTGCCCTACGTGTGAGATTTCAAATGTTCAGACCAAAATTTGTCTGAGTAATTTCGTAGACACCGCAGAGGTCAATCTTTTTTTTTTCTTCTTTTTTTCAACTTTGACCCCAATTTTGACCCTTTAACATTTATTCTATTTGGGCGCAAATCCAATTATAAAGTTTGATCTATGTCAACGTAACCTATATTTAAAATTTCCAGTGTTTAGACCGATAATTGGTGGAGGAGAAAGGTAGACTTTTTAAAGTTCAATTCGTTGAACTCCTTGACAGCCAAATTTTTGGCCGCAAAACGATTAAAAAGATTTTCCTAAATCTTAGTACTCCCTATGTCAAATCACGAATCTCTAGACCGAAAATTGACAGTTATTTTGTAGGAAAATATACACAGACATTTTCACTTTTATAGATATATAGATGAGCCCCTTTCATCTTCATACGTAAGTTATCACGGACCACCTTTATTTTAAGCATCGGGTCGCTTAATTACAATGAATGCAATGCAAAAAATGCAATGTTCCTTGTCGCTGTTGTGTCGAATGTATGAATCTTAATGAAATACATTTTCTTTGCTTTTAAGCTAGGATTAAAAATGATCGTATACGTTGTGCCTTAAGATGCTTCGATAATATCGTAGGGTTTCCTTTGGGTCGGGCGTATATGAAATTGAAATACATAAGCTTCTATCAGAGTTGGAGATATCCCATCCATAAGCAGATATATTACGTAACTATATTTACTAGAGTACTTAAGTGCGTCTCATTTTGAATAAATGTGGTACAATATTATTGTGGGGTTAACCTTCGCACCGGACATCCATCAAATGTGCGGCAACAATATAGACCAGATGTGAAATCCGACGGTAACTGCTACTCTATTCTATATAATATTCTGCTGGTCTCTTATTTATTAATTCGCAAGATTTGGCTTTAAAAATGCCAACCTGTCAAACCTAAAAAAGAATATGAGCGTGACCTCCTTTCGGTGTAGCCACATTTTTGAATATCAGTATAATAATATACAATCATTCTTGTAATATTGCAAGTTAGAAACTCGTAGTAATTTCGCAATGCAACAGTTCTTCATCGAATAAATCAATCAGTGAGGGTGCCACTAATAATTATAACTGTCCATAAATTCCCTTTGTTGAAAATTAGTTCGAATATTTTTTTTTAACTAGTTGAATGTTATTCTCCTTTCTATCTTGCTTGGTGCAGTATTTAAACGGTAGTTTCATCATTTCAAAACCCAGCAGTGTGTCCTGACGCATAAACCCCCAAATTTGAACGGCCGATATAGTTCTTAACAGCCTGAGGCTCTACGTTCTCATTTAAAAAAAATCTGTATTAAGTGGCAGAAATATATATTATATATATAGGAAACTATGAATGTATGTATGCATGCGTGTTATATATATATATATATATATATATATATATACACACACACACACACACACACACAGACAGAGGGTGGCCCCCCCCAAAAAAAAAGCTAAATGAAGGCCATCTAGAACATATGGCGTAGAACGAAGAAAAAAAAGGCCAAAGACCCTAGTGTTTTGATGTGATGTTTTGAATATAATAAACTATTTATGACCAAAATCTCATTTCATTCGGACAAAACACTAAGAAATGGGGCCTAATTAGATTTGGGGCCCGTTTTTTGGGCCACCCTGTATATATATATATATATATATATATATATATATATATATATATATGCTACACTTTTCCGTATCATCTCCATATATATAACGACTTCATGCAATTTTTATCTGACGACTAATTTGTAGCTTAACGATCACATATTTTTAGTTTTCTAGTCGCGTATAGAGAACTATTGAAGTAAAATTTGATCACTGTAATTTGCTACTGCAGCGTATTCTTTTATTGGTTTTATTGAAAAAAAAGTCACTATTGTAAAATGCTTGTAAGTTATAAATAATTATGTATATATTTGTTTTCATATCTAATTATTTATTGCTTTAAAATTATTTTTTTTCATCAATTTATTCATCTTTTTATCGATATTTGTAACCTAGAGGGTTCGACTAATTTATTATAAAAGAATCTTACTTTGCGCTCAATATCTCCAATAAACGGCTTCCACACAAACATACGAGATAAGACTATAAACCTTCTATAAATACTATTTTATATTAGAATGCGATTGGGCTAGTGAAAGAAATCGGTCACGCTTATCTTATTTAAATGACATTAAATGTGTGTATTATTACAATACGTTCTGCGATGCACGTTAATTTCGTATGAACAAGATATGTAGACATGAGACAGTTCATTTTCGCTATGTATCTTTTATAAATTTTCTTCGGGGCGGGGGTCATTTTTTGTGTAATTTTTTTTAACAGAAAATTAAATTTTATTTAATGCATATTTATTAGCCACTAAATCGCTAATCTACGAAGTAGTTAATATCAAGTTGACTAATTTAATACTAAGATGTAACTTTATGTCGATATATACCGTATGCATTGTATCGTTGGATTAACCAGAGAATAAGTACATCTTCACTTTAGGGCGATGGTAATCACTTTTAAATCCACTTTGTTATTAGTAATGAAATCGACAGGAGCTGATCGGATTAAATCTACATACGCACATTCATATATATATATATATATATATATATATATATATATATATATATATATATATATACGCGCCCACAGACACACATATATATATATATATATATATACATATATATATATATACGCGCCCACAGACACACATATATATATATATATATATATACATATATATATATATACGCGCCCACAGACACACATATATATATATATATATATATACAT
Source organism: Euprymna scolopes (assembly GCF_053919585.1). Lineage (NCBI taxonomy): Eukaryota > Metazoa > Mollusca > Cephalopoda > Sepiida > Sepiolidae > Euprymna > Euprymna scolopes. Next base: position 101,984,816 of record NC_136486.1, on the reverse strand, counting down.
ATATATATATATATATACGCGCCCACAGACACACATATATATATATATATATACATATATATATATATATACGCGCCCACAGACACACATATATATATATATACATATATATATATATATATATATATATACACACACGTATATACACTTACATACAGGCGGTCGAGTTTCAAACCTGGCTTGATGTAGTTGCTCGTCTAACCACACTGGTGAGCTGTGATACAGCGAAACAGTACTATACGAGGATGACTATAAATACTCCCCATCTTGGATTGAGCATATTGGGAAGTGATAAACTACCACTAGCGTATTAAACGATGCTCTTTGTGTAAACAAATGGAGCTTAGACGCTTGCACAATGTTTAACCATCGATAATTCAATCAGCCGAATTGCGTAACGGTTAAGAACGCCGACTGTCGTTTAGGCGGTTGACTTACAAACCTGGCTGGAGGGAATTACTCGTCTAGCCACGCTGCTGAGCTGTGATATAGCGAAACAGTACTGTATGTGGGTGACTCTCTCTCTCTCTCTCTATATATATATATATATATACATATATATCATGTATAAAAAAAAACTAGCCTCAATCACGTAGGAAACAGGGTTTTTTTATGTAGCTATACTAGTTAGGAAAATTGGCAAAAACACAGGAATAATCAAGCAATTACTAAGTTTTATTCAAATATTAAGTACCGTAAAAGTAAATGCTGAACATAAGTCGTGTGTCATGATATTATATATAACATTAGATGTATGTGTGTATACTTTATTTTATGTCAGAGTTATGAGACAACTAAGTTCGACAGTGGTTGTCACTCTCGGACTGCCGTTCTGTTATGGCTAAGGAGGAGCACTCCCTTTATGTCCTTAGAAGGGGTTACTTTATGGTAACTTGCATGGGGATGTTAGGCTATTTAGGTAGACCACCACCGTTATCCTGTTTTTTTTTTGGGGGGGGGCCTTTTAGCCAAGATCAAAGTGTAGTATCTGTTCCGGCAGATACTGCAAGCAAAGACCATATGAGGGGGAAACCCCACATATAAGACCTTGGTCAATGTAGGGGCAACCCTTTATACCAATTGTCACTATCCAGCTCCCCTACCCCCGGGGAGTTGGTCCCCATTTCCCCTTCACTCCTCACATTAAAAATCGGTCTTGTGCCTAATTTGCTCGGAGAGGGAGCAAATAAATTCCCTTTTCTTTGCTTTTTTGCCAGGATCAAAGTGTAGTATCTGTTCCGGCAGATACTGCAAGCAAAGACTATATGAAGGGGAAACCCCACATATAAGACCTTGGTCAATGTAGGGGCAACCCTTTATACCAATTGTCACTATCCAGCTCCCCTACCCCCGGGGAGTTGGTTCCCATTTCCCCTTCACTCCTCACTTTAAAAATCGGCCTTGTGCCTAATTTGCTCGGTGGGGGAGCAAATAAATACATCAAAGTGTAGTATCTGTTCTTCAGATGATGCATTTCCATTTCTTGTTCTCTTTCAGTGGAGGAGCATTCCTTCACGACTGAGACAATTCTTTATTTATGTACCTTTTCTCCACGTTAAAAAACGACCCTGGTGTCTAACTGTCCCGTGAGGAGGCATTGTAAATAGGTACTTTATTCAGTTGCGCTCTCTTATTCAAAATACTCTTGACCGTGTAAATAACTTTTTCCGCAAAGATTATGTATATAGAGTAACGGACCGATCGTAAAATACGCTTAAATAGGATATTTTAATTTATGTAGATTACGTATTTATTATTATATTATACTGGACCCAATATATAGTAATGATTTAAAAAGTTTGAAACAAAATATGACTCCTATTAATTTATTTTTTGCGGGCTATTATTCTCATCTTTATTAGTTGTTACACGACGTTTCGAGATATCAGAGTTTGGAGATATCCCATCCATAAGCAGATATATTACGTAATCATATGTACTAGAGTACTTAAGTGCGTCTCATTTTGAATAAATGTGGTACAATATTATTGTGGGGTTAACCTTCGCACCGGACATCCATCAAATGTGCGGCAACAATATGGACCAGATTGAAACCGCTATCTTCAGACAACGCTCATCTGGAACAGTTAAGATTCAACGAGTCTATCCACTGCGCCACGGGCCCCGAAGGGCGATCAAGGTTGGATTTTTTTATCTTATAAATCCACGCGGATTTATTATCTGATCTTCCATGGTGGGGTCCGTACCGAATGGGATATATATTATTTTAATTGGAATTCATTATTGAGAGGAGTATTATTTATATTAATATAAATAATACTCATCTCAATGAATTACAATTAAAATAATAAAATATGACTCGTGCTCCACCACCGAAAATCGAAACCAAAAGATTTATCTTAGGATTTTCCTTCGACGTTAATGGTTAAGTAATGAAGACATGTTTGCTTCACAGCTAAAAATTAAAAAATGAACCAATGGCTATTACGTTACGCGTGCAAATTCGTAATGCCGTCGTTCGACCTTGACCTGGCAAAATTCATTATTTTAATTTTCGCACAGATTTTCCCCGGCTAAAACCCACATATAAAGTTTCGCATGGGTTCAAATACACTGTATGTTAAGTTTCATGTTTGCAGACCCAAGACTGATAAAGGAGTTTGGTAAACATTTTTTTAAATCATATATATATATATATATATATATATATATATATATATATATATATATATATATATATATATATATATATAGAGAGAGAGAGAGAGAGGGAGGGAGGGAGAAAGTTTGATTACTATAAACTTTTTACGTAAATATTACGAAAGTCTAAATCAGGTGAAATATCTGCATGGATATAATTACACGTAATAGTTAATTAAAAATGATCATCCCATAAGAAAACCGAAAAAACAAATAGGGAATTAAAATAAATGTTTGAAATAATATGCACATTAGCTAAATCATTTTGCAGATGAATTCCACAACCCATATACAGCAAAAGTGGTTATATGAAATTGTATTTTCTTTTTAAATAGATAAAGTTTTTAATAACTCAAATTTATAGGAGTATATATATATATATATATATATATATATATATATATATTTGTTATTCTTGTTTGTTTGTTTTTTAGTTAATAGTGAGATAATAACAGCTTCTAACAGCTTCAAAACGCTGCCATCTATTTATTTTTTTCCGGCGCCTTAGCGTTTTTAAAGCGCTGTAAGCTCTCTCTCTCATATATATATATATATGTATACACTAGACTACCTGTGACCCGTTGGATCAGTATGTTATATTAGCTATGGGATTAATGTATGAGCGTGATACTTGTGAGTAAAGACATAATAGTTTTGCGTTTCTATAAAAGTATATTAAAATGAAAAAAGAATAGATTTCTATGAGTCGTTCTGTTTATAATTGTTTATCTTTTTTAAAAAGAAAAAACTTACAGCCATTGAATTATAAGTGATTTGCCATACTTAAATGTGCACTGAACAGATGTCATAATACTTAAAGTTAAATTCAAATTTTGATATATCCTTATTTAAACGCAAAAACAAAAAATAATAATAATCGGGACTCTGAAAACGTACACAGTAAAACAATACGTTTTATGGTCGCGTTATTTGTAACGCAATTCAACAAACATTTTTGGGGTTATTTATTTATGTTGGTAGTGTGGAAAAAACGTATGAAGGTTTTTAAGAACAGTTGTTTTAAAATATGGAGAATAAATTAAAAAGGAGGAATGCAGTGGATAAATCACCTTTGTAAAATGTTCTTATGGTTGTCAAAAGGTGAAAATAGATTTATTTGTAAGAAAACTGCGTTAAAATAACTTAAACATAATACTGAAATGAACGATGTAAAAAAAAACAAAGTATTAACAATTCTTTATTTTGATAATTTAAACGAGGAAAAACAATTGGGACGCTGAAAACGTACACAGTAAAACAATACGTTTTATTGCCACGTTGATTATTTATTATAATATATATCGTATATAAGAAACAGGTCGATGATTATACGTATTATTTGTAATCACGCTTGGCGTTTGCT
>NC_136486.1:101963292-101975792 GCF_053919585.1 Euprymna scolopes | reverse complement strand
TGCTTTTGGTATGTTACCATCCTACTACTCTTTTATATATCCAACGCGTTTAGTTTAGAATAATATATATATATATATATATATATATTCCCTCTTTTAATGTCTTCTTGTCTTTTGCCTTCGTCAGTCTGTACGTAACTGTCTTTCTGATGTCTTTATTGTAGGTCTAATTACTGTGTGCCACAGGTCGAGTCACAGCGAGCCGAAAGACAAAGAACGATTACCGTGTGTTTATCTCTGTTCTTCGATATACACAACTGTATCACCATCATCATCATCATCTGCTAGAAAGTTGCTCACCAGTTGTTGAAAGGGCGGGTGGTCGAGGTCATTCTGCAGAGTAAACTCTGTGAGGGCCTTCCACGCTGGCTGGTAACTTTGCACCTCCACCGGGTTGGCGTGCATCGGGCTCTCGTGTCGCACCGGACTTGACGCCACCATCGGAACTCCTTGTAGTGGTCCCTGCAGTCGATTGCCATTCTGGAGGAAAATCAACAAGAGGGGGAAGAAAAAGAAAAGATAGGATAATTCATGACGTTGGTGATTAGTCAAGACATATAACATAGAAAGAACAAACAGAGCGCATACCTCCGCCTACTACACAATTAATGTAAACTGGTAGAAGATAAAAAAACATGTCTATTTCACAATTATAATCATGGATAGCTTTCGACCTACAAACTAAATATTTTAGTCATATACAGTCTCCTTTAGTCTATGTTAACAGCAACACATGTATTTCTACTTTCTACGAGCAAATTATAACCTACTACGAAGTATTTTACAATGGTGACATTTTATTTTCGTTGAAACCGACAAAACAATAAAAAGCAGAAGCAGATTACAATCATCAAGGCTTAGCTTTATACAAATTTTAAAACTTTATATTAATGCATTGTTTAATTCCAAGCAATGCCGGATAGCTTTCGACCTACAAACTTAATATTTTAGTCACATACTGTCTCCTGGACTGGTGGCTGAAATGTAGTTTCTGCTCAAATGCTGCACTCAAATTAAGTTGTCCTTTGTCAATTGAAGGGGAAACCCTTCTTTACTAAGGCACTTTTATTTTTGCAAACTACCAGAGTGCCCTCTTTTGGTGGATATGGTTTTCTCCCACATTAAAATATCTTGTGTCACATTTTGTTTTACGTGACGAAGCAAATAGATATCAGTCTCCTTTGGTCTATTTTCTCAACAGCAACAAATATGCATTTTTACTTTCACAAATGAAATTTCAGCCTACTAGGAAGTACTTTACAATGGTGACATTTTTTTTCGTTGAAAGCGACAAAACAATAAAAAGCAGAAGTAGGTTACAATAATCAAGGCTTAGTTTTATCAATTTTTAAAACTTAATATTAATACATTGTTTAATTCTAAACAATGCTGGATAGGGAAAGCTAGCATATATAATTTCATGTATCCACATAAAATGTTATAAAAATATATATTTTATGTATCGATGTTCAGAATATATTCCAACCGTGCTGAATACATGGGTAGTAAGCTATGAAAATATACGAAGTCGTTAAACTACACAAATTTTCTCTTTTATTCTCGTAATTAATTAACCGTAAGATGAAATTGCATAAAGGCAATGAGGATGACGCTAACGTGTAGCTTAATTGACACACACACACACACATATATATATATATATATATATATATATATATATATATATATATATATATATATAATATCAGGAAAATCAAAGTTAGTGTAGATATAGTAGATATAAAAACAATGAAACTACTCCTCGAATTTTTTTCGGATTTAAGTAATCATTCCCATTTTTTTTAATTTCTTAAAATGAATGAATTTCTATCGTTTTTAGGAGGCAGAACAGGAAATAATTATATGCTTGTTTCTGCGCTACGAAACATATGCTGTCAAATATTAAACATTTAACTTGCTGAAAGAAAAAAAGATAACATGACATTTTGGAATATAGACTTGTGAAATATATATATATATATATATATATATATATATATATACACGCACATACATACATTTGTAAATATAAATACAGACATAATACTAGATCATTTACGCGTCCCTATAAGAATGCTGGAAACTAGTAATTTTATCGTGCTCATTTTCATATATGTTTTCTTATAATTCTGCCGAATTAGTTGTTTGTAAAAGAATGTTCAGTGTTAGTTGAAAAGAAAACTCATTTGGACAATCATTTCTTATTAAAATAAATTTTAATTAAATACTACAATCTTTCAGATGAAATGTTAAAATAGACGTGCTTTACCAAAAATATAAAACTTCATTTCTATCTCAAGTTCTAAAGAAATTTTAACAATAACACCACATTTTCGGTTTTACTTCGTCTATTTCGACTTGCATCTATATATTTTTTATTTTATTCAAATATTTTATTCCATCTTAATTTATATAGTTAAATATTTCGTAACAATGAAATCCCACAGGGAAAGTTTTAAATTCAGAGCAAATAAAAAAAAAACTAAAAAAAACACATAATAAATAGAATAACATGTGAAAATTTATAAATAATCGAACGTTCTTGACAAAACGGTTGTTCGTCATTTCTACCGGAAGTTAAAAAGGTTTTCGAGTATGAGTTTGCATTAATGGCGGCTTGAGACAAAACTTATTTGCAGATCAGAATTATGGCGCGGAATAATAGGGGGGTGCATAGAGTTTCGAATCTGGCTGGGTTATTCAAAGGAACGGATATGCACGAAAGATTCAAAAAGCATACGAGAGGGATACTTCTTTGGTGAAATGCGTTAACTTTGCGCAAAAAAAGCAAAACAAAATAAACAAACAAAACAGAAACTAAAAAGAAGCAATAAGTTAAAACTATAAAGAGAAATATATACAATGTCGACATTATCAAATTTGCATTTTAGTGGCTCTATTTTTTTTTTTTTTATTGAATATAATAAATTTATAAAATCCGAACGTTAAAACAACGCTGTTTTCTACGCTTTTCATAATCAAAAACAACGGGCATATTCATAAGGAAATATACTTATATGCGCATATTTCATGTAAAAAGCTATGTAATGGAAGGGCGTTTGTGTTCTAGTAATTTTTAAATATTCATAATTCTAAAAAGCACCTGCATGCGCATTTTAAAAGGATGCTATGGCCTTATGCATATTTAAGCAGGAAGTTTTAATGGTGCATTATTCCAACATTCAGCACGTGCCGTGAGTATCGTATATGTTAACAAGAGTAATACATAGACTAATAATAAAAAGGGAAAATACAGAGAAAGCTTAGAAGGTTATAAATAATTAGTGATAGAAAGATTCGGACATTTCTCTCGATTCCGATGCAATTAGCGATTCGATAAAACTCGGAGTATGCGCTGTTTTATGGTTGTACAAAATGGAACGGAAATTTAAATTTCGTTCCGTTTTAAATTCGGTACATTTTTACGTTACTTCCAACTCATCGTTCATATTCGACATGCCAACTTTTATAGGTTTTCGGGTATGCTGACAAGGTTAGGGTGTCTATTCCGAAAGCCGTTCTTAACATCGGAAGAGTTGGGGTGTTTATTCTTTGTAAACGTACCCGAAATCTTATAAAAGGTCGACATTTCCAATGTGAACGGTTAATTTGACTTATGTCTTGGGGAGGTCTCATGTTTTGACAAGCTTCTCGGTTTGACTTTTACTCCTGATCCTAAGTGAAACACATACATTAAATCTGTTGCCAAGGCCGCTGGAAAAATGGTGGGATCCTTCTATCGATCCAGTAGATATCTCACTGCTGATGCAATTCTCTATCTATATAAGAGCCAGGTACGTCCAAGGATGGAGTACTGTTGCCACATCTGGGCAGTAGCTGCTAGAAAGGACTTATCCTGCCTTGATAGAGTTCAAAATAGACTTCGTAGCCTCGTAGGGGATGTCATTTTCTCTTCCCCGCAACCTCTTTCTCACAGAAGAAATGTTGCGAGTTTGTTTTATCATTATTTTCATGGCAAGTTCTCGGCAAACTTTCACAAGAAACACCCGTCTAGCAGAAAACACTATCAATAATTTCCCCCACTCTCTATCTGTACCTAAATCTAAACGTAGATTCCATGGACAAAGCTTCTTTATTAGAACTACACGCCTATGGAATTGTCTTCCATTTTCCTGCTTTCCAGCTGATTACAATATGGTTGTCTTCAAGTCTAACGTAAACAAGTTTTTGATGAGCCCTTCCATATAAGTTAACAAATTCACCAAATTTCCATTACTAACGATTACTATATTGTCCAATTTCTACTGTACACTCTTTAACCCTTATCATCAAGGCCTTAAGGCCACTCGAGAAGTGTTGATGCTCATGTAAAAAAAAAAAACGCCCAAAAGGTATAAAAATTAAATTATTTCGTTTTTGATAATATATATCTTTTTTTTATACATACATAAAAAGTACGATTGTTGAATGTTATTATTTAGATTACTCCCATTTCTTTTTTTTTTGGGGGGGGGGCTATTTAAAAAAAAATAATTAAAACAGAACAAAATATAAATTTCCGTTCCATAATTAAAACAACCGTAAAACAGCGCATACTCCGCATGTTTTTCTGTTCTAAATTTTCGATTCCGGTACAATTATTGATTCCGACTTTTTAGAAAATCTCTAACTATTTCGCTACGCAATTACTTTATCTTATTTTATTATTTATTTATTTATATTTTGCTGATTAACGCAAAAAGACATGTAATATGCGCATATATTTTCGCAATTTTAAAAGTACACTTGTTGAGAACAATCTATAGATTTTAGTTTCACTAAATTCCACAGGGGACTCATTCATATGTAATATATTGATGTTGGCATTCTGTAGATGTTCAGTGTAAACTGAGACGTCCTGATATTATTGTAGCTCTTTTGTTAAAACTGCGAAATTATTTATCTAAGCTAGCACGAACGCCCTGCAAAGCCAGGCCATAAAGTACGCTTAAATGATATTTTAATTCTTGCAGATTTTGTATATATTAGAGTTAATATTCTATCAATTTTTATATATTATAAAGTCGCGATTTAAAAAAAGAAAAATCCATGACTTGTGTGCATCGACACCGAAATAAAACTTATGAAATATCAACTTGAGTTCCTTCAGATATGATTGACACCGAAACCAAAACTTCTGACGAATTCTTGATAAAATTAAAAAAAAAAAAATAGATTACTGGGTGTCATCAGTTATAACAGGAACTTATGAAAAATTCTTGGTAAAATTATTTATGACAATAAATGGAAATACATAATTAACGACCCGGGGATAAGCGTGAAACAGGAAATAATACACACGCTATCGTATTAATATATAGATTTAAAACAAAATGTCTCTTCAGAAGCTTAACACAAACGATACCCCCTCTTTCTTAACGGCACTGCTTATCTTAAACTGGCAAGCGAAATAAACTAAACAGGTTGATTTGTCGCATTACGCACAAAACGAAAAAAAAATCCCTTGATAATAAACATGCGCGCACACAATACGAATAAATATTCTTAAGATGCGTTCATTTAAGTTGCACGTTTAACGCTAAAATTCTATTTTCAATTCGCGTGACGGATCAATTTGGACCAATCTAAAGAAGACACTTTAATCAACTCTAAAACCAAGAGTAAAGCAGCGATTTGCTCATCAACAAATGAACGCGAGTCGTTATGTTAAGACGAAAACGGACAAAAATAAACACCGATCCTTGAAACGCGGCAGACAATTTTAGAAAATAGGCGCTTTATTCTTGCAGCCGTATCTCGATTTAGCACCCGCCTCCGGCCATTTTTCTTGGGAAATTCAATAGACCTCACTCGCCTCTACCCAATCATCCTGAGGAATTCTCCGGTTTAGACAATTTCCTTTATATTCTGCGTTAAAAAAAAACAAACAAAAAAACAAACAGCAACAAAAAAAATACTTCTGCGGCACCTTTCTTTCCCGCCATTTACTTATTTGGAATGTCTTCGCCTTTTTTCCTACTAATTTTATTATCTAAACAATTCAGTTCGCTTACCTTCTTCATTACAATATATTTGTGATTAAGATTTATTTCTCTATTTTTTTTTCTAACTAAAATGGCAGTACTTATTAAGGCCTAAATCCCACTCGAAGATAAAGGTGTAAAAAGTGCAACGAAAAGCTTCAATCTATGCTATCAATTTTAAAACTTTCACAACAAAAATTCGTCCAACTACAACCACCACTATTAGCATACAATAACACACACCGGGTCACTGCAGTTAAGCAACGATGAGTCTGGCCAGTGCCAAATGGGGGACCATTTGCGACCGCTACGCTCTATGTTCTGCGGCGTGATGTAGAAATTTCCAGATTACTATCTGGGAGTTCGATTAATTCACTGCGAGAGATGCACACTCAGTCTTTAAGACATGCATCGTGAAGAGAGAACGCTGATGAAAAACCCAAGGTTTACTGTCTTCTCTGTCCTGTGGTAGCTAGTGCAACGACTGGAATTCGCAGTTGTATCAAAAAGTGAGAATGGTTCTACATAAGAATTCACTACTGCAAACGAATTATTCTTGTGGCGGACCTCATACGATACAATCCATGTATAATGCTTTTTTGGTTCTAGTTTTCTAGATGTAAATCAACTGAAACTCTTTTGTTGATCAAAATATTTTCAATGGATGATCAGAGCGTGATTATAATATATTTATTTGTTGTATGATGGGTACACATTTTTAACAGAAAATAGATTATAGAGGTGATATATGCGAAAAGACGAGGTGTAATTTAACACGGAAGGGGAGATACATCATTGATGAGGGGGATACAGTCGACACTTTGGAAAGGGTTTCATATAACGTCCATTATACAAGTCGATGAAGACAAAAACACATTAACTTGCGGTTGATGACAAACGAAAACAAGGCTTACATAACAATATGAAACATGTATGCCCAGCTGGAGATGGGAAAATCGACGCCTACACGTTGTTACTACATCGTCGTCTTCCTCTCCGCCTCCGAAAAGGACTTAGGCTAACTCAACTAGACCTGAACTCTGGCTTTTCCTCTCTGACTTGTCCTCACTCTAGTCTAACTTAACTCTATATAGTGATTCTATATTTTTTTGACGTCAGAACACGGTGAACCTTGCCTGCTTTGCACCTGGACACTGCATGTTTCCAACACGTGTTCTGGCAACACAAAGAACATTCTTTAATTTCCATTGTCACATTCTACCTGCTCTGACCAAACATTGTTGTATAGTTATTTCTACTATAATGAACAATTCACTACATTCCTGGAATCGCATCTAAATAGCAATATGCATTCATTTTAACATTTGATCACTGCGTTCGATTTCAGCATTCTTCTTTAATAAATACTCGTTGCCCGGGTGTGGTGAGGCGTGTTGGGGGGGGGAATAAATCAATATAATAAAATAAGTGAACGAAAAAAATGGCATAAATAACCCTGTTTAAATGTTAAAACTTCTTTTAAAAAATCGAGGGGGAAAAAACAACGAACGTGATGAAAAAATTAAAAAAAAAGGAAAATAATTACCGAACGGAAAATGGCATAAATAATCCTGTTTGAATATTTAAACTTTAAAAATCGAGAAAGACAAATGTCTGATGTGATAACAAGCTATTACTATAGCCATAGCGAAGTAACGCCGTTTTTTTTTTGTTTTTTCTATTTAAACTAATTCAAGAAAGAACGTTTTATAACGCATTTTTGTTTAGCTAAATTATCATGAAGGAACGATTCTTTGCTACCCTCCCTCATTGCGAACGTGTGTTTTTATAGGAAATAATAGACCGTTTTATCTAATTTTCACATTATTTGACGTCGCCCTTTCAGGGGGTACCGGTTTCGACCCAGTTCGATGCTGCTGAGAAAAACTTAGGAAGACATACAAACATACATACATACATTTTAACAGACGGGTTAGATTTATATAAAGAATAGCGGGGGTGCTCGGCGTTGCCCGGGTGTAAAAGAAAATATAATTGGTAAGGATGTAGGCTCGAACCCGAAGACTTGAGGTGGAAGAGAAAGTGTAAACAATCCTGACAACTTACCACTGCCACGACGGGACAGGAACTGCAAAGCGTTTTAATTTAATGATTAAAACGTTCAGTAACCGGTGCATAAACTTAATGAGGTCAAACGTCACACGATTGGTGAAACTTAACTTTAGCTGCAAGACAGTTTTATCAAGATGTTGGGGAAAACCAGCTCCTCTGAAAAAAGGGAGTGTCCAAAGTCTGATATAAGGGGTTTCCCTCGCATTGATCAAAGCTGATTGCTTTTGTGGACTTCTTAAAAGTATACCCTGCTCTACTTCGTTATTGAGCTTTCTAGTAATACCCTCGTTATACTTCTCTGCTTACCTTACTTCTAAAAAAACCCCTTATATATATATATATATATATATATATATATATATATATATATATAATCGCGTTGACACATAGGTTCTCATCAGATCACCGAAATTAAGCAACGTTGAGCCTGGTTAGTACCAGCTGGGTGACGATTTGGGAATTCTACGCGCTGTATGTGCATTCCACTTATCCCGGCATTTGTTTCCAGTCGTCTTATATATATATATATATATATATATATATATATATATATATATCCTTTACTTGACCCTGCTATTTACCAACGTCGAATCAGGAGAGGTGTGGTTGGAGAGTGCACACTTCCTGCCATGAAAATTTCACGCGCAGGCACCCTTTCGTGGGTATCCATAGTCTCTCAAAGACTGAAGGAGCCATGATATGTGTGTGTGTGCGCATGACTTCTTTAATTTCTCTTTTCGCCTGTGTTTCTGACTTTATCTTTATGTTCATTTTTCCACGTGTATTTTCGTCGTTTTCAGTGGAAAGCCTCCAATCCGTATTGTTCTTTGTTACTTAACACTCTTTCCTTCGTTATTTCGCCTATCTTTTCCCCGTCAAATAATTCCTTATCTTTTATCATATCTACACACACATTATCCTACCACCACCACCACCAACAACAACAACAACACCACATACGTGTTTTACTTTCATTCACAACAATTTCAAACGCTCTACATGCAGACATCCTGATGCTAGCAATTCAAGATTTCAAAATAAGAACGTCTGAATTAGAAATGAAAGAAAAATGAATCAAATTTGATGTAATTCATTAAAAGAAAAAAAAAACTTCTCTTCCAATAAAATGTAGGATAACATCCTCGTTTGTGTGTGTTTTCTCGTGCAAAAAGAAACAAAATGGCGCTGCTTCGCTAAAAGACATGGAATGCCAGAAATGAAAGACTCGTTTATCTCATTCGAATTCTTACAAATCATGAAATCCAGAAACAAAAGTCGTCGCTCCAAAAATTTGATAGTAGCCAGAATGAATTGCAAATAAATGGACGTTTCAAACAAAAATACCTAAATAAATATATTCAATGGAAACGCATTTAAATACATTTATACGATTTTTAACCAGATTTAGAAAAAGTAAATTAAAGACATTTACGATAGATTGTTATAAAGATACACTTATTAATTTGTTTTTTAGATCGAGACTGTGTGTGTGTATATATATATATATATATATATATATATATATATATATATATAAAGGAATCAAAGCAACCCCAAGCAATTGTCTGTCTACAATTATATAAATGCAACTTTGTGTGGTAATTCGTTCCTTATAGACACCAAAACGACTCAACAGATTTTCTTTAAAATTAACAGTATAGTGTATAAGTGTGATAGTGATCTTAGTTAAGTTTTGTCTCAATGCCCCTATAATTACCAATAATCGAAACCGTTATTTTAATTTATCATCGGTAAAACCATTTTTCCATGTCGTCGCTTAGCAACAATGATAGAACAACGGGCCGTGAAAATTCTACTGTGGGTAAGTTGATAGCGTGTTTTTTTTTAATTACTGCATGACGTGGTCTGTAGGTTCAACCTACGAATGTAAAGTTTTTGTTTTCGTTAACTGGAAAGAAATGTATTTATAAGATTGGAAATTTTACGTGTGTGTATATTTTTAAAATATCTATTTTTGCAATATTAAATTGGACTATTACGGTACTTTAATTAAACTTTATAATTGATAAGCAACTGCTCCTGAAGAAATTACAAAACAGTCTACAGACATTTAGTGAAAATGTGATTCAGAGATCTATTATATGTCAGTTTAACAAAACATGGGCCCCTAAACAACCAAGCACAAGTAGTATGCCCAGCAATATAAGATAAAGAATTTTTCGACACAATTAACTAATTGTAGAACTATATAGCTACAACCACAAATTCTTACAACAACATACGGTTCAAGAAATCCTGTCTCCCCAAAGTTGTTGCTTTTGAGCTGGAAGAGTTACTGCTAAGGAGACAAATAGGGCAAATAGGATTGTTGCTGGCACGTTGCATCCACTGTGTGTGAGGGCGAGTAAGTAAGGTGTCAATATAATCGTAATTTACTTAAATAATTTTAGGATTACACGCAAAAAAAAAACAAAAAAAAACAAAGAGACAGATCAAAATAAGCATGAAAATGGCATCAAAGCAACCCCGAGCAAGGTTGGGTAATACTGCTAGTAGATATATATCTCCGTATTCCTGTCTGGTTTTTGTTCAAAATGACGTCATAGCAAATAGGTTATGATATCATAGAAGATGACGTCATGTATAGGAGCAAAAATGAAAGATGCCCTGGGCGACGCCGGGCAGCCTGCCGATTATATATATATATATATATATATATATATATATATATATATGGTCAGGTTTCAATTTAAGTTGAACTCCTTGCTCGTATAATCGCACAATAGAACTGCAACAAAACAAATCACGATATATTAACCCGCCTTGTGAGTTAAAAATTCAGCTGAGAATAATCGTCGGCTAGAATTAGCGATAATGCAGAGCTTGTAAAATAGAACATTCTAGGAAGCTGATAAGGCCTGCATAAACATTAGAACATTATATTGAGCTGATATGTTGTGTCAGGCTGTTGGAAAAATAGGTCGGCTTTACATCTCAACTTCGAGCCGTTTTTTTTTTCGTCTAACTTAAGGCCTGCGATACAGCAGAATAGTATCTGTGGATTAACACACGTACACACGTTCTTTTGCCTTTTAAACCAGACTCGACAAGCATTAAAAGGTGACAAATCAAATGTTCGTAATGATTAGCCAATCATAATTTCACGTTATTATACGATGTTACCGGCCATAGAATATCGCTTTTTCCTATGTCTTTCGAAAATGATATGGTTTGGCATAAATGAATACTAAACATTTTTAAATAATCATCTAAATGTAAATACCAGAAGTTCTCTCTCTCTCTCTCTATATATATATATATATATATATATATATATATATATATATATATAAGAGCAAGTAGTTAATAAAACATGTTAAAAACACTTTGAAAAACAGTTAAAAACACATTTAATTTTCAAAAGGAAGCACAAAATAAGTGGATAGTAATTAATTCGGAGTTTCGAAGAGAGTAGGATTTAGCAAAATGCGGGATCGGATTTTGCTTGCAAAAGTATTTGTTGAAACTACAAGTCATAGATCTTACTTGGTAACAAATAGTGAAGGAGAGGGAATATGGTGAAGAAAAGGTCATTTCACGTGAATATGTGTATATATATATGCATACACACACAATATTTTTATATATACATACACTATTTCATGCTTTCGCCATCATCAGTGTACGAGATGGCAGTTTCTACCGGTTGGGAGATTCGAATCCAGTCACGAAGCCATCTTTAATTGCATTAGCTAAGTTTTACATCCGGGCCACGAAACAATTGTCGCAGAAATAAAAGGGATTTACAACTTGTAAACGCCAAGCGGAAGTCGTGAACGTTGCATAAACGCTAGTTGACTACCTTTTAGTATGTATAAAACGTTGTCTACTGCCGTTTCAAAGCAGATAAGATATTCTCACTGCAGCAATCCGTGTCATTTTCTCAAACGAATGAGATTCGCTTGTAGTTCTTCTTCGTTTTCCTGACACTCTCTTCTATCACCTTACTCTTTCAAAATGACTGGCATTTGTGTAAATTTTATGGAAAGATACAAGTCTCATTTGCTCCTTGTCTATGTTTTTTATTCACCATGAACTTTATATCGTATGAATTAATCTAATGACATTTTATCAAGCGATTTTTTTCTTCCAATCGTTGGGGACGAAAACGAGGACATAAACTAAATATATTCTGAAAATTATCGATGCTAGTAAAATTTGCACTAGTGAAAACAAACTAGTGCCCTATAAGCATTATATATATAATTCCTATATTAACTGTAAAGAAGCTAACACCACTATAAGCAAATGAAAATCATATTGCAAATTTACGAATATTTTCACACTTTTGCACTGATTTTTCCCGCCTAAAACACAAATAGAAAGTTTCGCAGGTGTTCGAATACCCTATATATTAAGTTTCATGTCTGTAGACCCAAACTGGCAAAGGAGTTTGGTAGACAAAATTTGTTAAACAAATAT
>NC_136486.1:101913292-101958292 GCF_053919585.1 Euprymna scolopes | reverse complement strand
ATTGGTAACTAAAAATTTTCGACCCAAACCTATGAAAAAGCTTGCCATATCTCTGAATACCCTTTATGTAAAATTTCAAATATTTAGACCAGAAATTGTCTGATTAATTTGGAAGAGACCGCAGAGGTCAATTTTTTTTTAAGACTTTGACCCCTTTTTTGACCCCTTAACATTTATTGTTTTGGGCTCAAATCAAGTTATTAAGTTAGATCCATGTCCAAAGAATCTATATCTAAAATTTCACATGTTTACACCCAAAATTGTCGGAGGAGTTTGGTAGAGGTCTCAAAGGGCAAATCGTTGAACTTTGACCCCTTAGTCGCGAAATTTCTGTCCGAAAACGAATCACATCGATTTTCCCAAATCTCAGTACCCTGTATATCAAATTTCGAGTCTGTAGGCTTAAAATTGACAGAGTTATTGCTTTGGGAAATGTACACAGACACACACACACACACATATCTATATATCTATAAAAGTGAACGTGTCTGTCTGTCTGTGTGTCTGTGTACATTTCCCTACGCATTAACTGTCAATTTTTAGTCTATAGACTCGAAATTTGAAATACCGGGTACTGAGATTTGGAAAAATCGACGTGACGGGTGTCAGCCAGAAATTTGGCTGTTAAGGGGTCAAATTTCAACGATTTGAGCTTTAAGAACTCTACCAAACTCCTCCGACAATTTTGGGTCTAGACACTTGAAATTTTAGATATAGGTTCCTTGGATCTAACTTAATAAAGTGATTTGAGCCCGAAACAATAAATTTTAAGGGGTCATAATAGGGGTTAAAGTTTTAAAAAATTAACCATTTTGGGGGGGGTTGCTTTTTTTGCACAGCATACACCTCCAAACACCCGAGCAAGGGGTCAAAGTTCAACGATTTGACCTTTGAGAATTCTACCAAACTCGTCCGCCAATTGTGGGTCTAAACACTTGAAATTTTAGATATAGGTTCCTTGGACATAGATATAACTTAATAACTTGATTTGAGTCCAAAACAATAAATGTTAAGGGGACATAATAGGGGTCAAAGTTTAAAAATAATTGACCGCTTTTTCTTTTTCTTTTCTCAACATACACCTCCAAACACCCGGGCAACGCCAGGCTGAAATGCTAGTATATATATAAACTACTTCATTTACTCACATAAACCTAATATACGAAATTATAGATTTATGCGTAAACTTTAAGTGTTTACTTCAAAAGTGCTCAATACGTAGGTAGAGCTAGTTAGTAATTTATAAAATATATATGGCGATTAAGCTACACTGAATATTCTGCGTTTCATCCACTATAGGATTCGTCAGGCTTATGCACATAAGCCTGACGAATCCTATAGTGGATGAAACGCAGAATATTCAGTGTAGCTTGATCGCCATATATATTTTATAAATTACTATATATATATAATGCTTTTTTGTATTCACATAAAATATTATAAGGAAATATATTTTATGAATTGATTTTCAGTATTTTCTTTAACATTGCTCAATACGTACGTAGAACTAGATAGTAAGTTATGAAAATACATATTGCAATTAAGCTCCAGCTACTCTTTTGCCTTTTATCCCCGTAGTGACTAGTCAGTTTAAAAAGACATTGACAAGTGTGTAGGACTCCTACACTGTAGGAGTGACGAAACGCGGAAATTGATTATAGTTAAATAGCCATATCATATTTTCATAACTTACTATACATATTATGTAAAGGGTGTTGTCGGAAAACAAGGAGAACTACCTATCAAGTCCGCCCACGCATAAATACAACCAAATTAATTGCTTCGATTTAAATGAAAAAAAAAAGAAAAAATGAAACTCAGCGGGATAGCAGTAAACACCTAAATGTAGAGATTCGCAAAAAAGTGGCTGTGACTTTAAATACTGCCAGGTGTTTGTCAAGATATTGAATAGATCTCTATCTTATTTCCCCAACTTAAATTTCAGATATTCCTCGCTTATGAAATCAATACGAATAATACGAAGTATAGCTGACCCTTTACGGTTTAATAATTTTGAAACTCTGGGCCATGCTTGCTCGGTCGATTCCATCGGTTTAGAAAAAGAAAATGATAGGCGAATATATATATATATATATATATATATATATATATATATATATATATGTGTGTGTGTGTGTGTGTGCACGCGCGTATGGACGTGGCTCAGAGGCTAAGGAATGAGGGTGGAAATTTGGGTTTTGATTTCGATTGTAGTTGATGGTACTCATAATATATATATATATATATATATATATATATATATATATATATATATAACCTTATCTTAATTGCCATATATATTTTATAACTTACTACCTAGCTCTACCTACATATTGAGCACTGTTGAAGTAAATACTTCAAGTTTACGAATAAATTTATACTTTCTTATTTTAATGTATGTGATTAAATGAATTAGTCACACACATACTATATATATATATATATATATATATATATATATATATAGTTCCGTTTGATCTCACTACTATATATTAGGTTTAATATAATAATTAGGGTTATGACAACAGCATATTCGTTTCGTTGTTTGTACTATCATGTATATATCCGACACAGACACGATCAACCGAGAACCACATCACGCTACATAAAAACATAAGAAAGCAATGGATATATAACTGAGAACCAAAACAAGGAAAATAATATGCTGTTGTCATAGCTTTAATATTAATCAATAGAGAATTGTCTCTATACTAATAAATACGTAATCTACATAAATTAAAATAACATATTTAAGCGTATATTATGAGCGGTCGGCCTGCTAATATTATTAAAATTTATTAGCATTATTATCTGTTTATATTTTGTCAAAACGGTTATCCTTTATGATAATATCCTAAGGCATTCCACGTCCATTAAGTACGTCATCACCTTTCACACGTAAAAAAGGGAGCTTATTCGATTAGCTGATTTCTGATTAATCCGGTGTCGTTAAGATAGATTATTTCGATTTTTTTCCATTTTCAAATGCATTTTTCCAAAATCAAAGTATGTCGTTATCTCGAACAAAAAAGTGCAATTTTAAATATATTTTCCATTCAATCTATTGCTTTAAAGGCTATTTAGCTTGGAATGATAATTCTTACGCAAGAGGAATGCAATTTTTAATACGATTAATCCTGACGGACATTTATTTTTTACAAAAGAAATTTAAATAGAAGATTCTGCACATTGCTGTATACAACACCATGGAATTTCCACGGAATTCAACTAGCATTAGGCACGAGCAAGAATGGTGGAATAAAGATAGGACATAGTTTTGAAAGCCGATTTATCATTGTTTTTTGTGGGTTTCCGACTACGTTTTGATTGTATTTGAAACATTAATGACTAAAGTTAATTTCTAAAAGGAATAAAATATTTGTATACAGGAAAATAAAAATGTTATAAAAAATGTTTTCACAGTGAGCTAACTAATTCAGCTAAATTTTGAAGTTAAATATTTGTTTTTTTTTTGTTTTTCTTACACAGTGATCACCACTTATCAAGGCCCGGAAGCCACTCAGGGATAACGATTATTGCAAGTACATTACGTTAATGTGGAGATTTGATGAAGTGTTTACTTAAGGGGGCAGTTCATTAGGAATTTGTTAACATTGGACTTGAACACATCCAAGTTGTAGTCAGGTGGGAAGCAGGCAGACGGAACAGAGTTCCACAGGCGTGCAGTTCTAAGAAAGAAGCTTTGTTCATGGAATCCACGTTTTGATCTAGGCACAGATAAAGAGTGGGGGAAATTTTTCACAGTGGATTCGGCTAGACGGATGTTTTTCGTGAAAGATTGGCGAGGGGGGACCAGAGATTGGAGTTCAGACGAGTACCTGCCATGGAAATAACGATAAAACAAGGATAGGCTCGCAACGTCTCTTCTGTGGGAGAGAGGTTGCAGGGTAGAGAAAAGGGCATCCCCCACTAAGCCACGAAGTCTATTCTGTACTCTGTCAAAGCAGGGTAGGCTGTTTTTAGCAGCTCCTGCCCAGATATGGCAACAGTATTCCATCCTTGGACGTATTTGGCTTTTATATAGATAGAGAATTGCATCAGTAGTGAGATATCTTCTGGAGCGGTTGCAAAAATCTTTTGGAAGATAAATATTAGTTTTTTGGGTCTTTTTCAAAGATAATTAGTAAAGTAAAATCCTAAGATATGGAATTAAATTAAAAAAAAAAGAAAGAAACATCTTGTTTGTACAAAAAATAGCTTAATTAGCTTCCCAAAACAAGACATTCTCGCTTCGTTCTCGTCACATAGATTATACGGAAGCCCCAAATTGCAGACAATCGAAAATCTGTGTGAAAATGATGTCGTTGTTAAAGGAATATAGTGAGTTACGTTTTTATTTTATTTTTTCTTTCCCAGATGTGCATCTGTACATTCCTATTGTGAACGTTTGTCTAATTTTTACCATTTTTTAATTTAATTATTTTTCTATATTCCTGCTTCTAAATTAGAAAAAAAGTTTTCTTTTTCAAGGTTATATAAAATTATGTTACGCTGGAAGTTTCACACTCATGCAAGCAAGAATATTGGAATCGTACATATAAAAATTATGCGAAACCTGTAATTAAAAAAAAATTAAAAAGTAAAAATATATTCTACAATTGTAATTTTTTTGTGTGAAAATATTAAATAAACAATGCTTAATTCAATGATAATATCGGTAGTTCGAGAAATTAATTTTTCTTCAAGTTATAATCAAATGAATTAAGAACATTAGAGTTCTTTTTTCGTGATGTTTCTATAAAATTAGTTTTTAATTGTTACAATTTACGATGCTTTATTTTGATAAAAAAGCAAAAATAAATTCATGTATTTTTTTTTTTGACGAGTGACAACCATAACTTTAGTAAACGTACTTTTTTGTTTTAAACAAATACGGTAACACTAAGATTTAAGTAAAAATAATGTGTTTATTATATTTTTTATCATTATTTGATAGATACTGAAAATTTCATTAAAGTGGATAAATTTTCTGATTTTTATTGAGTTTTAAAATAAAGTGAGGAGGGGTCAAAATGTTTATATGTTAACATTGACATTCATTTTGCACGTATCAAACTAATATTAGTTAAAATCTATTCCGTTTTTTTTTTAATCCGTATGTATAGCTATACGTGACTTACACATTTTATTTATTCATCGATACTATATTGGCGAGTGCCAAAGATAAGATTTTCGAAATCCTATTTAAAAAAAAAAAAAATTAATTACGAAATTAAATCCACCGCAACGCATTTGTTCCTTTGCTGAGAAGTCTGTTATTTTAAACATTTGTTACCAGTTTAAAGAAAAAAAAATTAATTACTTCGTGATCTCTCGAAAATTAAAATGAATTTGGAAGCATTTAAACTGTCCAATAAACAGGGTATTGTTTTTACAGCAATGAAACTATTAGAAGCCACTGACAACAGATTTGTGCTTTCTTGGATGAGGATGGATATTTTGTATCACTTCGATTACTATTCTGGTCTTGTTTGTTAGCAGATTCACAAACAGCATCCCCTATATCCCTTGTTCAACAGATTCTCAAATCCAAAACGATGTAACTAGAGAATGTATTGAGAAAATAAGATTCAACGTGGAAATAGTTCGAAAAAAATCGAAATACAAATTAAAAACAGTTTTATAATTATCATGTAATTGCCAAACGAACTCCGATTAAACAAAAATTTTGTTATAGAAGAAATAAAAAAGGCTACAACCTGTTAAAATAAATAAATAAATAAATAAAATGAAAATAAAAAGACGCTCGGGCCACGCTGGGTAGGTACGTCTAAACTTGATAAATGATCGGAATTAAAAAGCACGTACAAGCTCGGAAACAGTTATATGGTAAACAGCTGATGATCCTCGTTTTGTATTTAACAATTTAAGTTACGTTATATTTTTATTCACCGTTATATATTGAATTCTATTTCATAATAGTGTATTTTCTAGCAGAGAATAGACATAAGTGCTTAGTCTGCGATGTGTTCAATTTAGTTTGGTTTGTTCGAGGAATTTTAAATGTATTTTTTAATTTTTATTTTAATATATTTTTGTAAAATGGCTAAAAGTTTGTTTTTGTTTGCCTTTTCTGTTCGGAAGTTGACTTGGATCGGTAATGTCTACATACATTTTTCTGAAACCTAATATATATAAGTGTTTGTGTGTGTGTGTGTATATATATTTATTTATATATATATATATATATATATATATATAGTGTTCTTGTGTATATACATATATATGTAATGTTATTGTGTGTGTGTGTATATATATATATGTATAGTGTTCTTGTGTATGTATATATATAGTGTTATTGTGTATGTATATATATATATATGTATAGTGTTCTTGTGTATGTATATATATAGTGTTATTGTGTATGTATGTATATATATATATATATAGTGTTCTTGTGTATGTGTATATATATATATATATATAGTGTTCTTGTGTATGTATATATATATATATATATAGTGTTCTTGTGTATGTATATATATATATATATAGTGTTCTTGTGTATGTATATATATATATATATATATATATATATATATAGTGTTCTTGTGTATGTATATATATATATATATATATATAGTGTTCTTGTGTATGTATATATATATATATATATAGTGTTCTTGTGTATGTATATATATATATAGTGTTCTTGTGTATGTATATATATATATATATATATATATATATATAGTGTTATTGTGGGTGTATATATATATAGTGTTATTGTGGGTGTGTATATATATAGTGTTATTGTGTGTGTATATATATATAGTGTTATTGTGTGTGTATATATATATAGTGTTATTGTGTGTGTATATATATATAGTGTTATTGTGTGTATATATATAGTGTTATTGTGTGTGTATATATATATATAGTGTTATTGTGTGTATATATATATAGTGTTATTGTGTGTATATATATAGTGTTATTGTGTGTATATATATAGTGTTATTGTGTGTATATATATAGTGTTATTGTGTGTATATATATATAGTTTTATTGTGTGTATGTATATATAGTGTTATTGTGTGTACGTATATATATATAGTGTTATTGTGTGTATATATATATGTATATAGTGTTATTGTGTGTATATATAGTATTATTGTGTGTGTGTGTATATATAGTATTATTGTGTGTGTGTATATATATAGTATTATTGTGTGTGTGTATATATATAGTATTATTGTGTGTGTGTATATATATAGTATTATTGTGTGTGTATATATATAGTATTATTGTGTGTGTGTGTATATATATAGTATTATTGTGTGTGTATATATATAGTATTATTGTGTGTGTGTATATATATAGTATTATTGTGTGTGTGTATATATATAGTATTATTGTGTGTGTGTATATATATAGTATTATTGTGTGTGTGTATATATATATAGTATTATTGTGTGTGTGTGTATATATATATAGTATTCTTGTGTGTATATATATAGTATTATTGTGTGTGTGTGTGTGTATATATATAGTATTATTGTGTGTGTGTGTATATATATAGTATTATTGTGTGTGTATATATATATATAGTATTATTGTGTGTGTGTATATATATATAGTATTATTGTGTGTGTATATATGATTACTTAATTTAATCCCAAATTAATATACAAAAGTATCAATTTATGCGTAAACTTTAAGTATTTATTTCAACAGTCCTCAATACGTTTGTAGAGCTAGGTAGTAAGTTATAAAATATATATGCCACTTAAGCTACACATAAGCCTGATGAATCCTAGCGTGGATGAAACGCGGAATACTCCGTGTAGCTTAAGTGCCATATATATTTAATAACTTACTGTGTATATATATATATATATATATATATATATATATATATATATATATATATATATATATATAATCTTATTAATTATTGTTCTTTTACATGGATATATTTTTCTTCAATAAAAAATTTAATAGGAATAATTTAATCAATAAAGTAAAGATAAAACTCAACTCTATATTAAATACAATGTGAATTTATTTGTATATAAAAATTAGTCAATATATGTACTTTCATCCCTTAACGCAAACGTTAGAGAATAGAGTGCATGCCTTTTCTTTCTTTCGAGCTCTTCCCCTGTCACGGACGAAACAATTCCAGTTAGCGGAGGAAATCGAAAAACCAAATATCAAGTCGTGAAAGGGGATTCAGATTAATGCACCCTCACGCCATAAATGAATTCAAAATCCAATTCCCACTATAATAAAATGACGGCGATGGGCATCTCTTTCTTCTGGTCATCAAAAGTGATATTTTATCTACGAAAATCTAAACTGCTGACACAATTCTGATTTTTATATGGATATCTTAGACGTATATCTAGATAAATAGTAGGTGCGAACACAGGTGAAGCATACATTCTTCAATCTTGTTTAATAATAGTTGTCTTTCAATAATAATTCGTCTATACATTTTTACAACGGTTTTCAAAAAAGTAGATTTTTTTTTATTTAAATTCATAAAAAAATAAGCACCTAATTAAAAAAAAAGCTATTACCTTTTATATTTCTAATTTTTTTTAAATCCTAATTTTTATTTATTTTTTGTTTGTCAAGCCCCAGGTTAATTTAAAAAAAGAAAAAATCTGAAAATGGATTCTTATTACTAAACTCCGGAAACTATTAACATCAGAAAACATCAACAATTTCAAAACCTTTTTTTATTATATATTTTAAAAAGCTTAAAACAATTTTGTTGATATTTTTATTTAATTTTTTTTTTTTGAACACGCGTTAGACGAACGATATATAAAAATAATCATGAATTAAAATTATGTATGAATTCAGATCTTTTGGTTTTAGAATGATAACTAATGATAATATATATATATGTGTGTGTGTGTGTGTGTGTGTGTTTTATCAGTTTTTGGAAAAGGAAATCCAGCAGAGTGCTCAATTATAAGGAAAATCCAAAAAGAGCATATTATTTTTTTTGTTTATAGAAAGTTTTAAATGGGATAAGTCATTGTAACCGTCAGTTTCTAACCCGATAATGAGGACCGTTTTAGATACCTATATCAAATTCTCTTCAGCAAATACTCATCACTGACTTATCTCGCCCAAAACTTCCTGTAAACAATACTAGCAAGGCGCCAGACATTGCCCGTTATATTATAATATTTTAATTCATACAGAAACTGAGACATATGCATGCGAGTATTATGTTTTTTTCTAAAGAGTTCAATTTTTGTCAATAAAAAAATACGAGCTAAGATCGAAACCAAAAAACAAAGCCAGTGAGTCAAGTACGATCGCCATTAGACTAGCTTGGTACGAAATTTAAAAAGTGTTTTACAAACCTACCTATGCTTAACATAAGGAATCTGTCTAGTGAACGATTCACGTATGCGAATTCGTGAACCGGTTGACAAACAGAGAAACATCCGATGACCCCCACTACCAATTTTTCGGATGGAAAAAGATTTTAAAAGTGTTCTATCCGGCTGAATACTCGATATCTCAAATTTCAAGTTTGTAGATCAAAAAATCGTTGAGTATATAGGTTGAGAATCGTCCTCACACACATATTCTCACTTTTATATATTTATACCAGGAGATGTACCCGGCGCTGTCCGGTATTTAACCTAACGTTATGTTTCTTGAAAAATTACTTAAAAACCCGAAAAGAAACTGGGACGTGTGCATGGGCGTAGTATGTTTTTTTTTTCTAAACAATTCACTTATAGTAAGTAAAAACATGTTGAATAGTCGAGGTGAGATCGAAACTAAAACCTAAAGACAGCGAGTCAAGTTCTATAACCATTAAATTGAACACGATTGACAAATGGTGTTTTCTAACCTTATTCTTAACATAATATGAAGGCTTGTCGCATGCGCAGTCGTGAAACAGCACAGAGATAAGAATCCGATAAAAAAGCTTCCGCGTACAAATGTTTCTCTTAACTCTTTAGCAGCCCTTTTTCCGGATGAAAACCGATTAAAAAGTCTTGCTTGTATGAATACCCTATATACCAAATTTCAAGTCTGTAGATCAAAAATTCGTTGAGTGTATAGTTTGAAAACTGTCCTCACACACACATTCTCATATATATATATATATATATATATATATATATATATATGCGCACGCACAAAGGCGTCCCAAAAGTACTGTCGCCTGTTTTTTTTTTTCATTCTAAATGGATCCAATAAATGGATCAGAGAGGGTTGCAAATTGCATTGTTATGATTGCTTAAATTATGTCCTTATGACCAGAAAGTTTCATCTGTAGAAAATATTAACGGTGTGAAACTAAGAAAGCAACACCTGTCATGGACGCGCGTCTTAAAAAATCATCCACCTTAACAGAAAAATGTTCATGACTTGATGTTATAATTTCTGTAAAAATTAGAAGTGCAAGGACTTTCATCCCATTTCTAAATCTTTAAAGATAAAATAAATATAGTCTACATTATGATCGTATTACACTTTTCAGCTTTATTTAAAAAGACAAATGACACCCCCTGTAGGGGCAGCTGCGCGTGTAATTGTATGGCAAGGGTTGCGCAATTACCAACCACACCTCTCCTGAATTGGCTCTGCTTGAGTCCAATGGCAAGGAGAAGTTCAGGACGACTGAGAATAATGCTGAGATAAGCGGAGAGCACACAAATCACCTGAAAGTCCCAAATAGTCACTTATCTGGTATTGGCTATATATAAACCGACCTTATTTATTCATGAAACGTATCTTTATTTACTTTGTTATTATTAAACATTATAACGTGCATAAAATGTGTGTGTATAACAAAAACTACGTGTATATATATATATATATATATACACACACACACGTATTTTTTGTTTTTGATTTTTTTTAACGATATTAAGGTTAACGTCTCCGCTTCGGAGATCCGGTGTTTTTCTTAGAAAGTCGCCCATTTTTTTTAATTGGACGTATTATTTTATTTATTTATTATTTTAAAAACAATAATCTAAGGACACGCGTGTTTCGGAGCCCTACTCCTCTTCAGCGTAGCTTGACTGTTGTTGGGATTCGAACCACGGACCTTACGTATTTCAGTCCAACGCCCTAACCCATTACGCTATGATGTCAGACAATTTTCTGTTTTGCTTTTTTTTATCGTTTTTATCTATTTACGTAGTTTTGTTGTTGATTTTTTAACGATATATGTGTGTGTGTGTGTGTGTGTGTATAATTTTATATGCGACGCTAAATTCAACGAAATACGGAATGTTGTGGCCAGCAAAATCACTCGAAGATAAAGCCGATTCGTTAAATAAGACCTAATGCTTTTAACAATGATTTTAATGAAAAAGCTTTTAACAGTTTTTTTTTTATCTTTTTCTGTTTTGTTAAAGTGAAATTTTTATTCTAAATTTAAAATCAAAGTGATATTTAAGTGTTTTTTGCTGTAAGGGATGAAATCTCACGAAAGAAAAACATTTTTTCCAATGTCATGCGTCGTAAAACTTTAAAGAGAAACGCAATAATAAATAAATGAATGCATGTTCAATATTAAACATTAACTTCAGGCAAAATTAAAATATAAGTTTGTAATGCGATTTTTGTTTAAATTTTCAAGTGCCCGCAACTCTTGTAAGAGATTAACTTGAACCTTAGCATATTGCTTGTCGCGATAGAAAATCACTAATATATATATATATATATATATATATATATATATATATATAGCGCAAGTAAGCTACTGACAAAAGGTTGGTGTGTGATTCCTAAAAAGGGTTCGTCAGGTTAATATATCTAATATTCAAAACACTTCATAAAGATATTACTGAAATGTAATATCTTCAAAAGGATATTATTTATCCAATATCTAGGGTCATATGAGAAAATATTTGTGTATATAATTTTTTATACTGACCAACAATTTTAGGCAAAAGTTCGATAATTGCTTGTTTTTACAACAGAGCATATATAAATAGACAATATGATTTTGCATTTCAGATCACTGAAATTTAGCTTAACAGTGTATAATGTGTGTGTGTGTGTATGTGTGTGTGTGTGTAGAACAAAAGAAAGAATATTTAAAAACAAGAAAAAGACATTTAACGAGAGATTTCATTATTTACTGTTTACTCTTTCTGTCTGTCATCTTACCTGATATATACGGGATAAAATGCACGCTATATTATTAAAACACGTAGTTGTGGAGGCAATTTAAAGAAAAATACAAAAGAAAGATTTACTTGTTTCGTTAGGATCAACGATTTCTGAGTTGGATGATCGAAAAAATAAATAAATAAATAAATAAATCTCTCGTTTTTTTTTTTTTCTTCCTGTGTTTAATTGTTTTTCTTTCGTCTTTTTCGTACACACAAACATTTACAAACCATTGCACCAATCCAATTCAACAACATAGTCAATATTTTGTATATATAGTATCGGTAGTAACCATGCCAATTAATGTATTTCTTTTTTTTTTTTTAATATAAGGCCCTGGGTGTTTTAGCTTTGCTTAAATATTTTTTCGTCCGTATTGTAACACGTGTTTCAGGTGTAGATCCTCTTCAGATTTATTTTGTGTGTGTGTTTTTTTAAGAACAGTTATGAAGTATTTTTTTTTGTTTGTTTTTGTATAAACTTCTTAAGGACATTTTAGCAGTTTCTCTCTTTTTTTTTTTTAACTTTTCATTTAGAAGTATATTTACTAAGAAAATAAAATTTTAAGTAAGGGTAGAAGTTTTGAATTCAGATCTTATCAAATCATAGAGCCTCTGAATTAGAAGTTTTAAAAGTCTATAATGGGGGAAAAATTATACTAGGCTATTTTGAATTTAACCATTTTCAGAAGGTTTAATATTATTACAAACAAGTGTTCTAACAATTGATTTCTCTGCTTATTGAGACCATTCCAGCACAAAACCTTTCCAAGAACATTTCCAGGCACAAAGCAACTAGTGTGAGATTAAAAAAAAAGTAAGATAAGCCGTTTCAGAGCTCTTAGGGAACGAACTCGCACGCAGTTAACGTGTGCACACACACACACATTATATATATATATATATAAAATCAAGTTACAGGATCAATATAATTAGGCAATCACGTAATACAAAATATTTTTAATAACGAATAGAATATATTAAATATTACGACTAAAATAAAACAATGTTTAACGGTATATTATGTAAAGCTGTCACATAATTTAAAAAAAACAATATTCCTTGTATAATTAGTGCATAAATATATAGTCATCCTAAGACAAAATATTTCGCTGTATCACAGCTCTTCAGTGAAGCTAGACAAGCACCTACCTCAAGCCAGGATTGAAACTCCATTGCCTAGGCGACATTCGACTAAACGAATATATATATATATATATGCATAATTATATAAAGAAATAATAACAGGGTGTTCAACTATATTTATAAAGGTATTGATTAGTCATTCGTACCGGCGGTTTCTTGGCAATAGTTGTTTGGATACAACCCGTTAATCAGCGTGTCAAGTCTTGACAGATCTCAGCGTAAATCTCTCTCTCTCCGTAATATATAATTAATAATTAGAAACAATATTAGACTTGTTACATTGTTGGCTTAGTACATAGTTGTATCGGCGAATGATATCTTCCTCTCTGTAGAGGATAGTGAATACAGTGGATCTATTTACAAATAAATAGAAAATACTTTATTCTATTTAAAAAAATATATATCTTCGGGTGGTCTCTGGGTGTTGATAAGTCGTAACTCCTATGTAAAAAAAAACCACGAAAAACTAGCGATTACTCTAACATTATGCAACCAGTTTTCCATTCGTCCTAATGCCTCCTATATCTACTCTGATTTCAAATATTATCATCAGAAAGGATGGGGTCATTAAATATTATTGATATAATAAATATAATATAATAAATAAGAGCGGAAGATAAAAAGAACCCGGTGGATATTTAATAGTTTAAATTAGAAATACTTTGTTATAATAGTTTTGTTTATACGTGAATGTTATATTTCATATTTATCTATATATATTACGAAATTTGTCATATAGTATCATAGCATTACTTCACTGAATTAAATTTTCATATACATATATATGAATCATTATCAGTGCGGATGACAAAACCTATATAAATAAAACAGTAGATGCATGTAGGAGCGTGTGTATGTGTAAATATTTGAAAACTACTTGGCCTTTGGGACAAGATCAAAGTATCAAGGTGTAGTATCTGTTCTTCGGATGTTGCACTTCGGTTTCTTGTTCTGTCAGTGGAGGAGAAATCCTCCTTCACGACTGAGACAATTTTTGTTTTTGTTCCTTTTCTCCACATTAAAAAACGACCCTGGGGAGGCATTGTAAATAGGAACTCTTAAACTACTGGACACATACACTGAAAACAAAAAAATATTAATCATACACTGAGGATGGTTTAAAACGAGTAAACTATTTGTTTGGCTGGATGAATAACGCGTACAGAACTATGTCGGCTATTAACATCATTACTATTTTTATCTTTACCATTAAGAATACTTATTACTTTTATTATTATTATATATTTAGTTTTTCATTAATTGAAATTTTAATTTTTATTTCTATTCTGAGACATATATGACTATTTTTATGTAAAAATAGGCTTTTTACCTTCATATAAAGCCGTCTCAGATTTTTTATTCATTTATTTTTTTAATTGTTTACTTTATTTTCTTTTAAACTTTTTTAAATACTTCTCTGCACACATATGCGTATGTATGTTCATTGGTCCTGCCATGTTTTGTGACATGTATACAAATATTTGTGTGAGTATTATTACAAACTCTTCCTTATAATTTACTAATATCCCCTTAACTAGTTTGCTTTAGTTGTCATCTTAATTTAAATGCTCTTAAACTTGCCATATTGCGTTAACCCCTCCTCCTTTTTACAGAAATGGAATGGAACTATACTAACCCCTTACGCATTTGGTTATTCTTTTTTTTCTTCTTTTTTAGCTGTCACTTACTTTTCATTCCAATATTTTTCTACCAGTCTCCTTTATTTTAAAGTTTTCGCATCTCCTTTCCCCATACCGCCCTTTAAGTATAAAATGTCACTTGGTATCACTCTTCCCACCCACCAAGCGTTTTAATATTTTGTTTTTTATAAATATAAAAATATATTTCGCTTCTTCATTTAAGAAGAAGATGCTTTGATTAGCTGGTATAAACTTTATTTCTCTCGCCTGATGAGGAACAGTTTTTTTTTATGAGCCCATTTGCTCTGAAGCATTAGCATGTTCAGTGTAGCAAGTATGGAATATCTGTCTATAAATAAAAATAATATATTTGACCATATATATATATATATATATATATATATATATTTCTGTGGAAATATTCTTTATTCACTTATATTTCCATTTTATATGTATTAATATTTTTTTAACAAGCTCAATGTAATTACAGAGCATATAATGAATGAATGACAAAAATCTATATTCAAATTTCATGTTGACAATCTTACAATTTATTCCTTTCATTCAGTTTACGCTTACAGTTCTTTACAGTATACTACAAGAATTGTAAGTGTCAACTGAACTAAAAGAATAAATTGTAAGATTGTCAACATCATGAAATTGGTATACAAACGTTATCATTACTATATCTATATATGTGTGTGTGTGTGTGTGTGTGTGTGTGTGTCAAGAATGAGAGTTCAATATAGAAACGTTGTTTTAATTAGAATAAAATAAAATTCTAATCAAGTGCGCTTGAAACCAAATCACAACGTAATATTAGGAAAATTGTTTATTTTCCTAATATTACGTTGTGATTTGGTTTCAAGCGCACTTGATGCATATTATATATATATATATATATATATATATATATATATATATATATGTGTATATAATTATTAATAATAAATACGAAATCTGCATAAATTAAAATACCATATTTAAGCATATTTTCCGACCGGGCGGCCTACTAATTAATAAAAAACTATGTGATATGAACTTGTGTATATGTTTCTCGCGTTTGCCTGTTTTTGATTAATGGTCAGTAAACTATATTTTTCTATTTAATAATTATCGATACAAAAACTTAACCAAGCGAAAATTAAAACGAATAATATATATATATATATATATATATATATATATATATATACACACACACACACACTCCTATAAATTTGATGTATTTTTGTGCATTAATAATTAAATTAAACACATTTAATTGTATTTATTTAAAAGGAAAATACAACTTGTTATACATGGGTTGTGGAATTGCATTCATCTGCAAAAGATCGAGCTAATTTGTATTTTCTTTTAATCATTCATTTTAATTATTTCTCTTAGTTTTTGCGGTTTTCTTATTGGACGATCATCTTTATTACATGTAATTATATTCAGCCGGATATTCTACATGATTTATACTTGCGTAATATTTGCGTAAAAATGTTAGAGTAAACACAAACCTCTTTCTATATATATTTATGTATGCGTATATATATTTGTTTAAAAAGTTTTGCCTGCAAAACACCTGTCAGTTTTTGTCTACAGATATGAAACTTAATATATAGGGTATTCGAACTCATGCGAAACTTTATATTTGTGTTTTAGCCAGGAAAAATCGGCGCAAAAGTAAAAACAAAAAAAAAAGATATAAAAAGGGTAATGGTCGAATGACAGCATCACGAATACGCATGCGTAACGTAATAGCTATTGGTTCATGTTTATATTTTTAGACTTGCAAACATGGCTTCATAGCTAAGGCATTAACGTCAAAGGAAAAGTAAATCGTAAGCTAAACGTTTTGGTTTCGATTTTCGGTGATGGCGCACTAAACATTTATTAAGGCTCATTACCAATATAATAAATACGAAGTCTTTATTAATTAATATATTTTTAAGCGTAATTTAGTGTGTCTAATTATATATATATATATATATATATATATATATATATATATATATATATATATTAGTACTGAGAAATCTGAAAAGGAAGGGAATTTGAATATGTCTTGTGCATGCCACTGCAGTTTTGGTGTTGTCGGTATCAGCTATTTTACTTCTCTTCTGGAAGTGAGACACAAGGTCAGGTGTGGGTTTACTGGAATTGTTTCTATGGAATGTATTGGATTCGAACTTGGCAAGGTCATGTTTTTAGTCTGTGTCGTTAACCACTTAATTGCGATAATCCAAAAAGAAGTATAGTATTTGGTATTCACTACTGGTCACCCACCTAAGTACTGACCAGGCTCTATGTTGCTTAACTAAGGTCATTGGACGAGAATCGGCGTTTTGAATGTGATTTGACTGATGGTACCAGCTCTTAATTCGAAAAAGTTATGCGTAAAACGGATCAAGAAATTATATAATAATTTAAACCACAATTTGTCCATTTCACATCGAATATAAAACTAAAAAGAAGCTCAGGAATTTTTATTCGATACTTATAAGCAACACAACTGGTGCGAAGCGCATATTATTGGTGTCTAGCCCCCACCCGTTCCACATCAGCGCGTGGAAGACATACTGCTGTGGAGACTGACCAATCCTTTTTTAAAAGAAAGCGCTGGTACGATACACTGGCTGCCACTGCTGCTGCTGCAACCGCTACTGACGTCGACGAGGACGCCACTGTTTCTCGAAATAAAATAACCACATTATCCAAGAACGGCGCTATTTCTTTTCATCTTTATTTTCCTTGCCGTGTGCTTAACTGCAACAGTATTTAATCGGCCCGACTGCTTTAAAGCAGAGCTTAGGGGTATACTGCCGGATTACGAACCACAATGTTTTACGAATAGAAAAAAAGAAAATAAAACAGATGGCAACATGTAGAGTCGGTATTAAGTATAACTTGTCCCCCATCCGGAGAAAAAAAAAAAAAAGGAAGAGCAGGTCTGTCTGAGGTCTTAGATTTATTTCTTGAACACCTTAACTCTGAGATAAGAATGTAGGACTCCTAAGCTTTTTTTTTTTTTTTTACTTGGAAGTCATCACTTATCAAGGTCCGAAAGCCACTCAAGGATAAGGGGTAATGAATGTAAGATAGTGTAG
The DNA here is from genome assembly GCF_053919585.1 of Euprymna scolopes. Classification (NCBI taxonomy): domain Eukaryota; kingdom Metazoa; phylum Mollusca; class Cephalopoda; order Sepiida; family Sepiolidae; genus Euprymna; species Euprymna scolopes. The sequence goes on along the minus strand of NC_136486.1, from coordinate 101,940,286 downwards.
TAATCACTTATTGTGTAAATTGGATCGACTTTGATTATTTATGATGACGGCTTAATAGGAACTTTTTATATTAAATTTGAAGACTACAATGTTGTATTCAACCGGGAAGCATGCGAGCGGAACAGGGTTTCAAAGACTAGCATTTCTGAGAAAGAAGCTTTTACGACAGCTTAAAATTTAAAAGCAGGTGAGTTTTATTTGGCCCGACCTAGATTGCATTTTTTAAAAAAAACAATTGCATTAAAAAAATGTCCGTTGTACAAGAGTTCGTTTTCATAACATTTTGTAAATTGTTTGAATAAAACTTTGGGAGTTGCATTAATATATATATATATATATATATATATATATATATATATATATATATATATATTCGAGATCGTTTGCTTTACACAGTTGTTTTAAACTTCACCTGCTGAAGCGTTTAATCAGAAGGGATCATATCTTGTTTGTCGGCGTCGTACCGACTGCGAAGTTGATAGAGGAAGTCAAAACAAGAAGACAATCTTGACTATAGCCAGAGATCATATTCTACCAGATGCGGGTAGAACGTTTGATGATGTTGACGACGATAATAACTACGATTTTCAGAAATCTTAGACAGCATCTAAAACGTCACACGTTTAGACAGGTGCTTGTAAAACAAAACTATTTCCTTCAACTATTTTTTTCCTCCCAAATTTTTTCGATTATTCTGTTTTTTTTGTTTTTTTTAATTTCCAAAACCAATTCTTATTTATCCTGTTAGATGTTATCACTGTGAATGAGGGCAAGCCGAGTACAAATGCCAAAGTCCGGCCTTGAAGATATGTGGTCAGGAAACTGTAGACGATGGAAAAGGTAAATAGGATGGGGATCTTGTAGAGTATCAGCCATTTTGTTTTGCGGAGGGGGGGGGGTTATGAAATGACCATGGCGATTGTACCGAAAGACAGGAACCCAACGCGGGAATACCGATAGCTAAGAAGCAGTTGAGACAACCGGCTTTTCAGATAATGCCGACACAATTACGTTACCAAAATGTTAGCACTGGTACAGGGAAAACATCCAGGAAGATAAGCGAAAGATAAGCGTAATCTTCAGTATAAAAATACATCGGTGTTTCCGCGTCGGTCCCCTCCTCCCAGTCACGCAAGTTAACTAACAATTGAAACATATTTCAAGTGATTTCACGGTGAATTTATAGAAGACTAGCATGGCCGCTCAACGTTGCCCGGCGTTGCCCGATAGCAAAATACGCATGAATATTATATTTTAATTCACAGAGAAACTGAAACATCTGCATGCAAGTATTATTATTTTTTTTTATATGTGGTCATCACTTATCAAGGCCCAGAGGCCACTCGGGGATAAGGTTTATTGCGTGTACAGTAATCAATGGGATAGTATCGAAATAATCCTTAGCATTAGAGATTTGATAAAATGTCTTAAGGGGGCGGTTCATCAGGAATTTGTTTATGTTGGAATTGAACACATCCAAGTTGTAGTCAGGTGGGAAACAGGCAAACGGAAGAAAGTTCCACAGGCGTGCACTTCTAAGAATGAAGCTTTGTTCATAGGATCTAGGTTTTGATTTAAGCACAGATAAAGAGTAGGGAAAATTATTGACAGTGGTTTCAGCTTGACGGGCGTTTATCGTGAGAGATTGGCGAGGGGGGACAGAGATTGGAGCTCAGACGAGCACTTGCCATGGAAATAACGATAAAACAAAGACAGGCTCGCAACGACTCTTCTGTGGGAGAGAGGTTGCAGGGAAGAGAAAAGGGGCATCTCCCACTAGGGTACGAAGTCTATTTTGTACTCTGTCAAGGCAAAATAAGCTGTTTTAGCAGCTCCTGCCCAGATGTGGAAGCAGTACTCCATCCTTGGACGTACTTGGCTTTTATATAGATAGAAAAATGTTTTCTAAACAGGTCACTTCTTGTAAGCAAGTAAAGAAAAAAAAAGCCCGAGCTGAAATCGAAACCAAAACCTAAGGACAGTGAGTAAAATAGGATAAACATTAAACCAGCTTTTCACGTTCTTTAGAAAGTGATTTCAAACCTATTTATTCTTAACATAAGGAATCTGCGTTTGAACGATTCACGCATGCGCATTTGTGAAACAGTTAACGTCAAAATTCGATGGGCCTCACGTACCAATTTTTAAAATGTTGACCTTTTGTAGCACTCTTTTTCCGGATAAAAAAAAAAAAACGATTAAAAATATTTTCCTTATAGTTAGAAACCATTTGTTCCAAATTTCAAGTCTATAGATCAAAAATTCTTATTGTATATAATTTGAGAAGTGTCCTCACACACATTCTCACTTTTATAGATATACTAGCAAATGTGCCCTGAGTTGCCCGGTATTAAATGTAACGTATAATTTCTTTAAAGAATAATTAAATAAAAAGACGGAAAGGAACCGAGATATGTGCATGTGAGTATTGTTTTTTCTAAAAGAAATATTCGAGCCGAGATCGAAAACAAAACCTATAGACAATGACTCTAGCACTACAACTGAAACCAGTGTGACACGATCTTTAGAGAGTGTTTTCAAACTACTTGGTCTGCACACAAGTTATCTCTTCTGTGAACTATTCACCCATGCGCATTCGTAAAATAATAAAGATAAACATCCGATGACTCCTACGATTCAGAACTCGCATTTAGGTAAAAATGCACTTTCGTATAAATAATTAAATTCATTCAAAAAGTATAGCTAACAAAAACAAAACACACACACATATATATATGTGTGTGTGTGTGTGTGTGTATCTGTATGTAAATATTTAACTGATAAACTCTTAAACTGCAGGTCATATAACACTTGAATTAACAGGAAATAGTAATCATTAAACAAGGTTGGTTTATAACGAGTAAAATCTTTGAATAGATAAATAACGGTAAGTTAAAATGCAAACTTTTCATTTCAACTAGCCGGCATATTTTTACTTCTTCCTGCGCATGCCCTAATTGAATTAATTTCTTCAAGTCGTTAAGTATTAAATCTGTTTTTTTTGTTTGTTTTTTTTTTGTTTGTTTTTTTCCTTATCTCTCGATAGCTGCATTAGCACGAGATCCGGATGGGGCGCTAACTGTTTTGCTTTCAATTCTAGCTAATGGCATCTAAGATATTTTTTTTTATACTCTGAAAATCGTTATTATATATTAGGTGCAATATAATATTCAATAATAAATTGACTATAATAATAAATCCAAAATTTGCTTAAATAACAATATATTTAAGTGTAGTTTACAATTTAGCATGGCCGGTCTCCTCTTCGCAGCTAGTGCAGAAATATATTTATAATTAAAAAAAAAAAGAAGCAATTACATTTGTTTGTAAACACACAAATTACGCATTGATTATCAGAGGAGAGGGAATTTATAAACTGAAACATCTACTTAAACAAAACTAAAATATTCACCGAAAGGGTGGATTTCTGTTTTTTGTCTTTGAACGTATTCTCCAAAGAATTCGAGCAGGATTCGACCTAAGTGACGCGCTAAATAAGGAAGATGTTGGTCGGTTCTGATAAGAATAGAAAACACTGAATAGCGAAAATAAGATTTCAAAGCATTGATAGGAATTTCAGAAAATCTATTATCGACGATAGGAGAAATGTTAAAAAATTGTAAATACCATTTTAGAATATTTGTGATTTGCTAGATTATTTTGAACAGCACTAGGGAGAGAATAAACGTACAAGACACTTCGCACTCTCTTTCTCTCTCACATATATATATGACATGTTAGAGTGTTGGGTTTCAGTCTCCGACATTCAATTCCCGCTAGGTTGAGAAACGCTGACGAGTTGTAAGACGACAAATCACGTGTCCATAGATAATTATATTAAAAAAAAAAAGTATGTCGATTCCCACACGACTGAAGAAACCGACTTATAAATAAATTAAATATACGGAAATAGCAAAGCTATTAATCACAATGTCAGTGGGCAAAACTTACTATTTTACATAATACTTCATATAGTGGCCCCCTTCAGTGTCCTGCGCGTGAAATTTGTGTGGCAAGAGTTGCGCAGTCTCCAACCACGCCTCTCTAGAGTTGACATTGTTAAATACCAATGGCAAGTTGAGGTACAGGACGACTGGAAACAAAGTCGAGATGAGCGGAAAGAACATACAGCGCCTAAAATTCCCAAATGGTCACCCATCTGGTACCAACCAGACTCAAAATTGCTTAAATTAGGTAATCTGTCGAGAACGGGGGTGTCAACGTGATTATATATATATATATGTGCACACACATAGTGGAAAATATAGAACAAACAGTTTAAAAATACGCTTTTAGATTCAAATGCCTTTAAAAGAAGTTTGTTCTATATTATTCACTTCAAGAGTCGACACATTCTCAGGGCACTTGCTTGTTTCACCATATTTACTAACTGCCAAACAGCTTGTTTGTAAATTATATATTTAATTGCTATTTGGCAGTTAGTAAATATGATTAAACAAGCAAGTGCCTTGAGCCGAGTATATATATATATATATTATATATATATATATATATATATATATATATATATATATTCAAAATAAGAGAGATAATATAATTATTTCTACAATCAAACAACGTCGCAGCTCACAAGAGTCATGACAAATGTATTTTTTGTTTTTGTTTTTGTGTGTGTGTGTTTAACGGCATGTTCACCCGTGTTGGGTTATTTTATACCGAATCGTGGTTTAATGTTTTCATATAGATATTTCTTTTAAAACAAAGTTATTTGAATTAATATATTTATAGCTGAAATATAGTTTGTACTAAAATTTGATTAAATTCTTAAACATTTTAATACAAAAATAAAATAAATGCATAAAATGTATTAAAATGTGAGTAAATCTACAAGTAAATAGACAAAAATATTTAAAATGCCTTTGCATTATGTGTGTGTAAATTTGTAATGATAAATATTTACTACTTAGTTGTAGTTACGTTTGTATTAATTTGTATAAGAAAGTAAAAAAAAAATTGTGTGTGCGTCTAAACTCCACTCTCAAACACAGCCGTTCAGATATGAGTACTGAAACCGACCCAAGACAGCAGACTTCCATATATAAAAAATTCAGTAACTGTTAGTATAGATGTATACAATAGCAGATAAGTCGAGATCGATTTAATATAATGTTTCGTAACATAGTATTCAATATAGAAAAAAAATCCAGACAAAAAAAAAAAAAAATCGGACATATTTCAAGCAAGACTGTTACTCACTGATAACATTTCAGACAAGACACAATGTTATCCTGGGTTCGGATATTGCTATAAACGGCTATTTGAAACGCTGAAGACAGCGAAATACGCGTATTATATATACATATATATATATATATATATATGTGTGTGTGTGTGTGTGTGTGTGTGTCTGAGAGAGAGAAAGAGACAGAAGTGTGTAAAGAAATATAGATAAGAAAATAGATCTGTTGAAATACATACGCAAATATATGTTTGTCTGTGCTCATACAGGGCTACTTGTTATTTTTTTGTATCGGTAATCAAATATTACATATTTGCCTTCATAAAAAAAATGAAAAAGCATCTGTCCTTAGACAGACGTTTGACACACCGAGCGGCATAAGCGACCGGAAAGGAACAATTGCGCAGAGCCACCCATACCAAATCCGCATCTATACCCAACATGTACAACTATTGCTTTCTTGAGGAATACATACGAATAGCGGCGCAGGGATGGATCCCGTTATTAGAAGTACATTGCGTTAATTGCTAAAAGAGACCGAGAAACGGTAGAAATACGAACCATTCCTCGTTTCAGCGCCGCGGGGCCTAGTTCCATTACCTTCAAGATATAAAAGTGACCAATGTTATATCATTCGTTAATAACAGTGAAAGATTGGAATTTTTTTCGGAAACTGCAATTTACCATTAATGGATTAACCTTGTAAAAATAAATTATAATAGATAAATGCGCGCATAAAAAAGTAATATGGTTAAGCTTACACATGGAAAAGTAAAGGACTAGTTATTAAAACTCGAAAAGAAAAGGACACGATATTCTAGTAAAAAATATAAATTCATAGCCTAAGATATTGCAGCATTCAGAATTTTATTTTCAAATTCAATTGATATCATTATATAATCAATTCTTAATTCTGCAATATTTTAAGTTATAAATTTATTATTTTTACTGGAATATCTTGTCCTTTTCTTTTCAAGTGTTAACAACTAGTCCTTTACGTTTCCATTTCTATTATAATCCATGATTGTTCCGGCTTCTAATAAATTCACTTGTTCTTTGTTTAATTTCAGTCTTACTTTTTGCCCCCTAAAAACGCATATGTAATAACAATGTACGGCACTCGTCTGCTTTCAATAAAATACCCCAATTATCTGCCTTCCATGTATTCATTCTTTTTCACGTGTTTCTTCTCTTTTCGAATTAGTAGCAACAGTAGTTGCTGAAGCGACGAAGTTGCAATGGAAACCAGTCATAAAAAGCGTCGCTCACCTCCTTACGAATTTTTACGATTTTGAACACCAGAAATTTATCGTAACTTTGGTTTTTCTAAACTAAAATTGAATTTTTTTTTCATAATATAGCTGAAAAGGTGATCCATGAACTGTAATAATTGCTTGAAATTTGGTCGAAAAATGAGTTATAATTATTTCGTTGTGTAGCTATATACATGTTTTCATTTCGTATGGAAGTAATGTGGGTGATGCTAAGCCAAAGAAATAGTAAGAAATACGTTAATACTTACATACATACACGCATATATACAATAGAGAAATTGGATGCCTACTAAACACTATCCTCGCATATCTAAGGGCTCTCTGTACACGTCACGTGAGAAATGATTAAGCAGACAGAAAGAGACGCATAGAAAGAGAACGAGAAGGTTGCTAGAATAAGAAGTGAGGAAAAGAAAGTGGGAGTGGGAGTAATCAAAGAGGTTGTAGCTTCATCTTGAATGCCTACTTGGAGAGAAATTTAATGTCTACAAGACATATTCCTCTAATGTCTAAGGTCTCCGTACGGGGGTTTGTCAGGGCAAACTGGCACGATACTTTCCCTAGAAGTGAACCATGACTAAGTATTCAAAATTCACATTCGAAGTCTAAATAAGATCTCTATATGGCCAACCCACATTGGATTGTAGAGTAATATTACACCTTTTTCAAGTGATGCTGTTTATAGTAAAAGCACTAAGCGAGATACTCCACCAGACTAGATGAATTCTTGTCCTGAAATCCAGCAAGACAAGGAGACCACAAAAAAGGTACACTACACAGGAAGGCAGGCTCCTTCAGTCTCTAACAGACTATGGATACCAACGAACTGGGGCCTGCACATGACATTTTTGTGGCAAGAGGTGCCGCAATCTCCAACCACACCTCTCCTGGGTCGGCATTGTCAAATACCAGTGGCAAGTGAAATGTATGTACAGGAGGACTGGAAACAAATGCCGAGATACAGCGCCTAGAATTCCCAAATGGTAACCCATCTGTTACCAACCAGGCTCAACGTTGCTTAACTTCGATGATCTGCCGAGAACCTGTGTCAACGCGATTATAACATATTTAAATGACCAATTTTCTCCATTTCTTAACTTACTGAACATTTGAGACGGAAAAGACGACTTTTCTGGAAATAGAATATCCATGTATATCAAATGAAGATCAAGTGTAAGGCCTTAACTTGGCATTAAGAATATTCCAAGAATCTCTCTGTTATAATGTATGACATGGTAGGTCTGGCATCCGATATAATGCCTCATCCCCAGCTAGTACAAAAGAAAATTTAATCTACAAATACACTCATGACGAAAGTCCTACAGCTACATGCCTAGACTATGGGGCTATTAAGCCTGACAGTGATGTGGGACAAAAAGGAGAAAGTGGCAACCCTAGTTGAAGAAAGCGTCCCTAATGGATGCTGTTTTTAACAGAGCAGGGAGGGAGAACATAACAAAATACCAAGAACTTATGTACGACATGAAAAGAAACTTGAATCTTAAGGTATCAATCATACCAGTCATAGGAGCAACCGGGCTAATGAAAAAGAATTTCAAAAACTATATGGCGAATATACCAGGTGAACCAAGTGTAAGAGAAATACAAACAATAGCAGTTAAAGGGACGGTTAGAATCTTAAAAAGATCTCTCGGTTGGAGTAACTAAACTAACGGGAGAATATTTGGCATCCGGTAGAATGCCCCATACCTAGCAAAAACAAAGTGATAGGAAAATATAACAATGAGTCAGCTAACGTAATTGCAACGATTTCCATTTCTGTTTCGATGCTATGCAATAAAAAGTTAATTATGTATTATCATCCACAGACAGGATTGTTTCGTCGTATACAGCTCATCAGCGCGAAGACAAGATAAGCAAATTCTTCAATACAGTATCGAAACACGACCGTCGAGTGAACAGTCTACGCCTCTACCTCTGCGCTATCATGCAACACTTTCTCCACCGCAAACGAAATTGTAATGTCAACAAACATCTTTTCAGTGAGTACGAGAACGCTGCTCGGGTGTTTACCCCATGAGCAATGCCTCACGAAAACTCTACAATAGAAATAACAATACAATAACTATAAACACAAATCTAGGAATGTAAATTATATTTCACGTGAATTTATTGTTCGACAGGATACCCGTATCCTCTCGAACAATAAATTCATGTAAAAATATTTACAGTCTTAAATGTGTGTTCTATGACAAGCTCTATTTCCTGTCTGTAAATGTTTACTTCTTGATTATATATATATATACCGTGTATTTCGGTGTATAAGACGACCCTTAGAGTTTTTAAAAAAATCATCTTTAAAAACAATATTTCATAAGATACCGGGTGTTACAATCTCCGCCACAGGCTAAACAAACATGGTTCCGTGATTTAGCAGTCGTCATATACAACCGATATATGATAAATTTGTTAAAATTTGCTCCAATTTTGTACCGCCTCTCATCTGACAGTCGCAGTATACGCCGAAATATAAGGTGTGTGTATATATATATATATATATATATATATATATATATATATATCATTGCATCACGTGATAAATGAATTAAGTCTACACTTATTTTCGATTAATGCTAGACGTTAGAGAGGGATTGTGCACATTTTCATGAAACTGCAGTAACGCACTACTTAAAAAAAAAAAAAAAAAATCACCCTTAAAATTATAATATATATCTTTGTAAGATCAGTGCGATAGAAACCTAATAGAGTGCTCGATTATTAAATTTTTTAGTGTGTATACAAGAGCGAAATATTTGATATACACATTACAAAAGATCAACACATCAGTGGTACCGTCGGTTTTGAATCCTACAAAAGGGAACAATAGTAACAGGCCACAATGGAGACTGAGGATAGTTCACATAACAATGATGTGTTCTTCCCTTATATCGGATACGAAACTGACCGTATTTAATTTCTTTTTTACCTTCTGTAATGCACACACAAACACATACTAGGAACTTTCCAAAAGTAATGCCTCCTGTTTTTTTTCAGCGCGAATAGAATAGAGCAGATTGCAAATTGCATTCTAAAGATGTTGAAACGTATGCATTCATAACCTGAATGTTTCACGTCAATTGCAAATATGGAAGATGAGAAACTAAGAAAGTAATCCCTGTCATAAACATGCGTCAGAAGTAAAAATATGTCATTGAATTCCTCCATGCAAAAAAAAAAAAAAAAAAAAATTAACCGATCAACATTCTCGGCGCCTTTTGAACGTGTACGAAGCGGGTGCAAGTTGATTTCAACACAGTTAGGAGATAGGTCCGCCAATTTCAGAGTGCTGACAGATGTGGGTGACAAAGCACGCTCCGGACTTTGACAGTCATAATAAAGAGAGACTAGCAAAAGTGCATTGAGAATGGTGGTGAATATGTAGAAAGATAAATTCTGGAAGACAAAAGGGCCATCTATTTGAATAGTGCTATTTCCGTCTTCGTAACAGTTCAACGTTTAAAATTTTTAGAGTTAGAAAAATATATACTAGCAGGGAGACCCAACGTTGCCCGGGATTGAATGATGATCAAGAAGCGTTTCACACTCCCATATTTTTATGGTCATCGAAATCGGTGAGATCGTCCATTTTACAATTAAATCGATGGACTGACTGCTTTAGTTGGGGATCCACCGTGGTGCAGGGCAAGGAAGCTTCACATGTCTTCCCGCGGTGACTAAGTCGATAATACATTGTAGTTTACATAGAGAACGTATTGTTGATTTTATAAGCAAAAATTTCATATATAATGGCTGTAATTAAAGTTTAAAATGAAAAAAAAATCGAGTATTATTGTTCGATTATGGTCTAAACAGACATTCGTTTCGAACGCGCTCCTGCTTTATCAGGTAACCTACTGTCGATTTTATATACGAGAGGCTCTTTTGTTTATGCTATAATAAAACTTCTCAAATGCACTTGTGATGTTAGGTCGTATAAATATCGGACTTTCTTCTTTATTAGTTTCTTTCTTTTTTTTTTTTTTTAAAGATTGTTGGTTTTCAATATTTATCGGATGTATTTCGATACAGAACCTACTTAAACACTGCAAGGCAAATAATGTATATGCGTGTTAAATTTCATAAAATCGACCCAGCCGTTTCCGAGTCTAGAAAGAACCAATTCACGCGACCACAGAAAATGTATCTTAGATAGTTATATATATTAAAGAGAGGCCTAAGAGAAACGAGGAATCATTCACACACTACCGTGTTTGAAAATATGGTTAAGAGGCAGTTTTAGTCATTTAGAACTGCTTTAAAGCTTCGCCACTCACTCATTTTTCGACCAAATTTCAAACAATTATTACAATTTAGAAAATCAGTTTCTCGGCTATATTGTGAAATTTTTTATTTTCAATTTTCGATCAGTAAAACAAGCTATGATGACTTTACTGGTGTTTAAAATCGTAAAAATTCGTAAGGTGGTGAGCGACGTTTCTTTATGACTTATTTTCATAGCTCCAGCGACTAGTGTTGCTACTAATTCACGGCTCTCGCGAAAAGAGAAGTAACAAGTGAAACAGATAGAAGGAAAGCAGACGAGTACCGCACATTGTTATTACATAAATGTATTTTATCTTTATGGGGGAAAAAGAATAAGACTGAATTTAAGCAAAAAACAAGTGCATCTTCTGGAAGCCTAGAAAAATCAATGATTACAATAGAAAAATGCAAGCATGAATAGTAACATGGTTAAGCTTAAACATGGGGAAAAAGACAAGATATTCTAGTAAAAAATATAAATGTATAACTCAAAATATTGCAGCATTAAGAATTTTATTAAAATTCAATGTATAACATCATATAATCAATTCCTGATACTGCAATATTTTAAGTTATACATTTATATTTTTTCGAGAATATCTTCCTTTTCTTTTCCATGTTTCAGCTGAACTATATTACTTTTCATGCTGGCATTTTCTATTGTAATCTTGAATATAGTTAGCGTAAACTTGAATATAGTTAGCGTAAACTTGAATATAGTTAGCGTAAACTTACTACGTATTCAATCCAATTCAATCCAAGTGGTGTTCTCCCTGGTACACTCTTTGATAGCCATGCCTCTCCACCTATCTACCTCCGTCGAGGTATTCATTAATTCATTATTGCTGTGCTTTGCTGGCTGTCGGAAAGTAGTTTAATGACAATCAGATGCCACCTATCTCTTGGTAATCCTTACCGAACGAGCCGCTCTGATTCAGAACCCTAGTCACCCTTTTTTTTTTTTTAATAAACAGTTTGATGCAGTGCCATAGCTCCCTTTGCAGTTGTACAGACAGTAGGTTGCAGTTTCTTTCTGTCCGAGCAGTCCTATACTGGGTGATTGTCCTAAATATTGTACCCAGAGGTATTTTCTGCTCATCACAACGAAATACGAAACCATAGACATAATTTTTTTTCTTTGACAGTAATGATGCCCCGTTAGCCTTACGTATGCAATATAGTACATATTTCGGTACCTTTGAATTGTACTGTCGATCGCAGAGTTCTGACCTTACTGTATGCGTGGTTGTAACAATTGTATTTTTAAAAGGTAAAAATAGAAAAAAGGTGCAGAGAAATTAAAACAACGACACGCGACTGGTCACCCCAATCTAGCAATCCCGTATGACAGGGGGGGGGGAGGATTTATAGAATTTTAAGCGTGTCTATTATGTGACCAGAACTCGGCGAGATACGTCAACATCTATTCACAAGAAAGTCGAGAAGCTTTTAAAAGAGGTCAGAAACGTTATAGGGCCGAAAGGGAATTGCGATTGAAAGTGATTGGGATAACAGAAAAAATAAATAAATGCTGTTAATATAAAAATGAAACTCTGCAAGCATTTTTATTTAAGTTAATAAAACAAAACAAAAAAATATTTGACTCATCTGAAGAGAGGAAAAGAGTGATGCGAATCGGAGTTGACGTGGATGAAAGTTGGGGTGGGGTGGAGTGGGCATGGGGTGAAAGAATGATAAAAGGAAGATACAATTTTTGTTTAGTTGTTTTTGACAAGTGAGAAGTGGAGATGAAAGAGAATGAAATACAAAGACCGAGATGAGGAGAAAGTGACGAAATAGATGCTGTAAGCGACAAAAAGAAAATGAGACAGCAACAGAAAAAAAAAAACAATAAAAAGGAGAGCGAAATAAAAAAAGCGATAAAAAAAGCGATAAAAAAAATGGACGAAGGACAAAAATAAAGGAGAGCAAAAATAAAGAACGAAGAAAAGAAAAAAGAGAACGAAGAAAAAAGAGAACGAAGAAAATAGGAACAGAAATAAGAAGTAAAAAAAGACGTAAAGACAAAACAAAGACGCAACGGAGAAATATTACACCAACTATATAGAACGCCAACTATATAGAACGCCAACTATATAGAACGCCAACTATATAGAACGCCAACTATATAGAACGCCAACTATATAGAACGCCAACTATATAGAACGCCAACTATATAGAACGCCAACTATGTAGAACGCCAACTATGTAGAACGCCAACTATGTAGAACGCCAACTATGTAGAACACCAACTATGTAGAACACCAACTATATAGAACACCAACTATATAGAACACCAACTATATAGAATACCAACTATATAGAATACCAACTATATAGAATACCAACTATATAGAATACCAACTATATAGAATACCAACTATATAGAATACCAAAAAAGCAAACCTCTACCTTCCTCTGGTAGACGCTTACTACAAGAAATTTTCTAGCTACATCCATACCAAAAAAGTTCACCGTCTGGAGAGTACTTTCATCGAATATGTTGAATGTGACCCTATTGATATATGTAAAATAATTATTATTACCTTTTAATTACGCATCATAAATTACATGATTGATTTAACTATGGGGTTGACACACACACACACACACGTTTTTATTAAATAGACGTTTTTAGTCTATTAATTCTGCATTGGATCTTTTCCATTTTTCGTATTGTAGTCTTTACTTCAGTCGGGAACTGCCATAACTTTGATTTGTCCAAGTACTTTAAAATCCTTCTGGACTTATCTTAAGGAATTAAACTGCTTGGACTAATCAAAGTTATGGTTATTATATCAGCCAGTTCTTACCTGAAGTAAAGACTACAATACAAACAATGAAAGAGATCCAATGTAAAATTAATAGGCTAAAAAAACACCTATTCAATTTAACGAATTATGCCGAAAAGAAAAAATGCTCCCAAATGCACACATATACATAATTAAATATACTTCATGCTTAGAAACACTCGTTTTATGCTTACGCAATCATCAGTGAAGACGGTGACAATTCCTGCTGGCCCATCCATGAATCCACCGTTTTCTCCATATGATAGTCCTTTACCTCAGGTCCATCAAACAATTACCACGGGAATGAAAGGAATTACAAACTATTATACTGAATTCGGGTGAATACATTAGACAATCTAGAGTGTTCGAACGCGCAAAAGACGAGAACATTGCATAAACGCTAGTTGACTGCCTTTTAGTTATTTTTCCGCATATTAAAAAAAAAATGATCGCGCCTATGAAAATTCAAGAATTATTTCAGTTTTGGAATTCCAATAGTTCCTAATGCATATGTATACTAGCAGTGTTAATGTAAATGTTTTATTCTTTCTTTAAGGGTACTGTTCCGTTACAATATAAACCCCTACATGTTCAAGTTTACAACAACAAAAACATATGACCATGTTACCAACTCTGTTGCCTAGAATACACCTTCTATAAGTTTATAGTTTACGGTTTAATGAAGCCAATACATATTATGGATGCTCACATACGTGCAGCGATAGGTTTAAAAATGAACACTTAATATAACTCGAAATTTAATGTAAAGCAATCCATTCCTTTAAATTTTTGTAGGTAACATTTTTTGTTTAAGCTTTTGTGGACGAGGTCGGATTTAGAGGGGGAGGAATCGTTGACCAAATGAAGAAGTTTACAGGGAAACTATACTGTGTCCTTTTTACCAAGCATCTTGCCGAGTATGTTTACCAAGATTCGTAATGATCTGTTCATTAGTTTAGGAGATTCGGTTGTGCATGCATACACGCACACACAGTTATGTCTCTCTGTCTGTCTGCCTCTCAGTCGGTCTCCATATTTTACAAACTATCTCTCACGAAATTAAAAGTTGAAGAGCGGAGCTGAGAACATAAAATAATTGGATTTTTGCGGGCTGTTCTTTTATGGAACTTTAGTCGCTTACAATTGATTTTTAAGGGGTCAAACTTTGTCAAAATTTAAAAACTTGTTAAACATTTTGTATATTCATCAGTTTATATTTGTGTCACGTTGGTACAGTGGTAACGTCACTAGCTTTGAAAACTACAGTTGCGGTTTCAATTCTAGCTGATGGCACCTAAATACTTTTTTTTTACTTTTGAAATCACGACTAATATATACGAAATCTGAACAAATTAAAATATCATATTTAAGCGTATTTTACGCCCAGAAAAAAGCCAAGGGCCCGCCGCATGCTAGTCTGTATATATATAACAGATAATATAAATATTTGAGGATGTATAGTTCCGTTTTTTTTAACGGCCCTTTTAAGGGTAATTTAATAATGAAGCACTATCAATTGTAAACTATAATATACGATTAATTAAATATGCATTGCTATTTTACCGAGCAAACAATAGTCAATTCCATCGTCCACGACGGTAACTATTAGGTAAGTCACGCTAGTCTTTAATCAATATTTCATCATGCTTACGGACGAGTGGGTTATCTTGTAATACCATGTGTGTGTGAATAGTGATGGCATATTCCACCTTGACCTTTTCAGTCTACGAGAAAGTAGTATTGACCTCGTTTTATTAATCGACCTGGGAACGCGAACACTCGTCGTCATTTACAGCGAAACAAAGCATGCAACTGGTTCGAATCGATCCACGTGAGCGGGTGTGCATGCAACTGTACCAGGTGGTGTCGACACAATGTAAAGATTTGCACCTGCCTCGTGTCGTTACACGGCTCACACACATGCACACCATTAAAGTAACGGTGTTTTAGCCGAGAAATAAAACACTATATAAAAACTAATTGTTAAAACTTTCATGCATACTGTGTTTTCTTCTTTTTTTAAAGTTTTTACAAGAAAGTCACTAGTTATCAAAGCCTGAAGGCAACTCGAGGATAAGGGTTAATGAATGCAAGGTAGGAGTATAATTATCGTAAATGGCGTCAATCGTGTAGAATTTGATTATTTAAGGAGACGGCTCAAAAATAACTTGTTTACATTGGATTAATAGCTACCATATTGTAGTCAACCAGGAAGAAGGACACTGGGACAGAATTCCACAGGTAGGCAGTTCTAGAGAAGGAGTTTTGTTCGTTTAATCTTCGTTTAGATTTAGGCACGAGTAGATGGGGGGGGGAATCCTATATAGTAGGTGTGACTAGGCTCGTATTTTGTGACAATTTGACAAGGAGATGACCGGACTACCTTCTCACATCCCAAAATACAAGAAAAATTTAAAACTAATTCTATACATATTGTTTATAGCCATCCTCAGACGGGTATTCTCTCTCTATATATATATATATCTCAATGTGTGTGTGTGTGTGTGTCTCTCTCTCTCAATGTGTGTGTGTGACAAAGAATGTAAGAGCAGAAAAGACAGAAATGAGAAAATGCATATTATGACTTTAATCGATGACGTCATGCTTTTTAGTGTTAATCGGCATTCCTATTTTTTTTTTTTTTACATAAATGTATTCAATCGTTTGCAAAGCGCGTGTCCGCCAACAGATATCCTCTATACCTTGAGAACTTGTGTACGTCGAAAGCGTACACCTAATTACGCACTCGATTTCTTTTGAAGTTCCCTTATATATATATATATATATATATATATTCACACACACACACACACACAAAACACCTTGCACAGAAATGCATATATATTAAAGCATTACCTTGCATGTAAATCGGACCATACATTTACAACACAGCAAATGACCGTGTGATTAATGTATGCTTACACACATATGAAAGCGAAGTGACAGAATCACGCGCACACACACACAAACAAACCCACATATCTGATTCGATGTATACAATTGCATCCACGCAACTTACTAACTCCGCCCACCCAGGCGCGCACTGCAGACATGTACACGAGACTCCACCAAGAGAAGATCCCTAGATGACGCATTGAAAACTTCTCATACCGTCCGTCCTTAAGCATTTAATATTTCCCTAACCCCACCAGACGCCCATGTCTGACACACGAGATAGACTTCTCGATTTTTCAGTAAGGAAATCCGAGATGAGAGTTTGAGGAGACAAACAAAAAAGTGGGTCATAAATTTGATATCAAAACAATAAAGATGATCATCCTCTTGTATTTTATTATTTAGTAATATTATCAACTAGCATTTTGTACTATTATAATTACTATTATCATATGTACCTTTCTCAAAAACAAACGCTATACGTCAACGCTTTATAACAACTTATTTATTGATTGATTGCGACAAATGTGCAATTATATGTCGACAATTTAGATTGGATTATACCACGTGGTTTTTTTATACTATCAATAATTTCCTTCCCCCACTCTTTATCTGTGCCTACACCTAAACGTAGATTCCATGAACAAAGCTTCTTTCTTAGAACTGCACGCCTGTGGAACTGTCTTCTGTTTTCCTACTTTCCAACTGACTACAATATGATCGTCTTCAAGTCCAACGTAAACAAGTTCTTGATGATCGTTCCCCTTAAGTTAAAACTTACCGGATTTCCATTACTAACGATTACCATATTGTCCACTTTTACTATTATAATTACTATTATCATATGTACCTTTTTCACAAACAAACGCTATACGTCAACGCTTTATAACAACTTATTTATTGATTGATTGCGACAAATGTGCAATTATATGTCGACAATTTAGATTGGATTATACCACTATACTACTACTATACACTCTTTAACCTTTATCCTCGAGTGGACTCTGGGCCTTGATAAGTGGTGATGCCTATGCAGAAAATAAAATTAAAATTGTTTGGCATGAAGCGCTTCAGTTTGAAAGAGAGTCCTCTTTGATATTAACGAACGAATGAAGTGAAATTAACCCTAGGCGGGATAAACAGTGTTGCTTCGAGGGAGGAAGTTTTTAAAGAAAAAAAAATTCATTAGGACTTTCTAGTCGCATGCATATCGCGATAAAGCTAGATAACGACGTCCTCCTACATGGAGTATCTGCCATTCCCAATTCGTCACCTTTTTGATCGTGACTAGGCTCAACGTTGCTTAACCTCGGTGATCTCCCGAGAACCGACAGACCAACCTGATCATACCGTATATAGCATGTACAGTCAAAGTTTAAAATAGCATTTCTGTGTGTATTTGATTTTAAATAACTACTGAAGAATGTGTTTAGATGAAGAAACTATGGATATTTTAAATTATTATAAAATAAGTTATTTTATTTGGGGGATAATTTGATAGTTGGCTGCTCTGAGCATTACGAGACCAAGTAAAATAATTTATATATATATATATATATATATATATATATATATATATATATATATACATACACTACACTGATGGAGGTTGAGGGATCAATCGAAAAATACGTAATTGTAAAAACAGCTTTAATTTCTTTAATATTTTTTATTCTTGCACGTCACCAATAGAAAACGAATAAAGAAAAATTATAAGCTTTTATACTTTTCATTCTTTTTTTTACATACATTTTCACATATATATATATATATATAGCTTGAATCATCTGACGATATGGGCAAATAATTTTTATCCTGTCTATTGAAATAATTTGTAATGAATTAAGTTAGCACATTAGAGGTTATAATAATTAAAAACGCAACCACAACATATATATATATATATATATATATATATATATATTATATATATATGGCCATTAAGCTATAAAACGTTTTATTCTCCGAGTAGCGTAAATGCAGTGATTGTATGATACTTTTCATAGTTACTCAGTACACGTTTGTATTACAACTAATAGACCTTTTAATTTATTACCTAAACTACAACTATATATATATATATATATATATATATATATATATGGGTTCGTCAGACTTCAAATCTAATCAGACCTATCACATTTACGTGAGATTTAATACGGAATATGTGATTTACTTCCAGTTCCTGTTGGAATAAAAGATAGTGCCCAAAAGATTGTTTATAATAGGCATTGTGTTTCCGTGTGAAATCTACCAAAAGAGTCGGTATATCATAAAACAAAACCACCAACCATACCTTGCTTGTTTCAAAAGTCGGCGTCAAGCATACACGAATGAAAAGAGTATCCGAAGCCCAAGCTCCCTAAATGTCAAGCTCTTCAAAATAAGCTCACGCTTTCTCAAGCAATCTCAAGCTCTGTACAGGCCATCTCATTCTCCCCCAAGCAAACTCAAGACGCCTACAGGCAGTGTAATGCTAGTTAAACCTTCCCTTGTACAAGCAATCTTAAGTTCTCTCTCTCTCTCCTTTGGTTATTTGTGCTTTTCGTTTCCGACTGTTCTTAAACTACTCTCTTACCGACTTCATGACCTACATTTTTTACTTTTCACTACATACATTTCATAGTCGATAGTTTTTCATTTTCTATTTCAGACGATTTATTGTCTTTCGTACAGAATCTTTTAATCGTCATTTTGTATTTTCTTTTTTTTTATTTCGTTTTATATATCTTGTACTTTAAACATTATGAGACAAGGGGGAGATAACTTTCATGGTTTCGGACATCTTAGGTTGGATTCCTTTTACTCCTGCATTCTATTTATGTTTAATTCCATTGCCCTTTCCTCTTCCTTTCCTAGTTTTGAACACTTGATTCCTAACGTTCTTATTCCTACAATTACCTAACTTTCCTATTCTACAATTTCTCTCTAGAAGCACACACACACACACACACACACACACACACACACACACACACACACACACAGCTTATTTTAAACTAGCTTTGAGAGCCTTCAGTGTTTCCCCATTCTTGTATATTTATGACTTAATCCTTTATATATAATAGAAAATGTAGTTCATTCGGTTACTTATTAAACACTCCAAAGGTTGCTTTAATTGGCAAAGCTTGCAAAACCAGATAATATTTTAAAAATAAATAAAACAATCCCAATTACTCTTTCTGTTCGTTATATAATCCCGTGACCTCCTCCTTAAGCTGCAGGATAAATAGTATTATTACAAGGTTGCTATTTGCTTTTGTTTATAATCGACGATTCAAACCTCAGTTTGATTACTTATGATTCTAAAAGAGCGAGAGAGACGAAAAGGTTAGGTACAATATAACATTAAAGCAAGAGTAGCGGTCCAAACAACATACGCAAAGAATGCGGTGCAATGTCAATTTCAAATTGAAATCAAGCCATCGCTTTTTTCGTTTATTTTTTTCGAACATAAGTTGGTTCTAAAGCTAAGGAATATTTTACCATGTATTTTGTGTGATGAAATAAAAACGCTTATTAACTCACTTTAGTGTATATAAAAACAAAAAATGGAATAAAAATAAAATTGTACACCGTTCATTAATTTCTCAAATGTTCAATTACAAGAAAAACATTTCTTATTCCATAGAATTTTAAAGATTGATTTTTCTTCTGAGGGAAAGAACTAGCAAAATTAAAAACATAGAATTGCTAGTTCGTGTAAAAGCGAAAACTTTGACAATTGCTACGTTTGGAATATACACATAAGGCACTTTGCCTCCGTGTGAGTTCGTTCTTTATGGACTTCAAAACGACTATGTCGATTGCTTTGAAATTTCACACAAATGTACTTCGTAACTGGGAATGTGCTTAAACAAGTTTTGTGTCGAAAGGCGTCAGATGGCTATCGATAATAGAAAGATCCGATTAAAAAGGAATAGTCATATTTTGAGCAAAGTAAACATCCTTATACAGCCTAATATAACAAGTGTATTTGAGAAGTTTTATCACCGCACAAGCAGAAAGGCCTGGCATATAAAAATCAACCGCTGGTTCTTTACAGTGCAACGCATACTATAACCTATTGTAGACTAAGTTACTTTGTGGAAGCAAGTTCAATGATGGATCAGACAATCTATTTGACTGAAAAATGGGCGATTTCACAGATTTCGATGAGAAAAGTATTAGAAGTGTGAAATATTAGTTGATCCTCATTCACTCCAGAGCAAAGCCGGATCTCCCTGCTAAAGTGGATATAGATATGTACAAGATCTGCGATCATCTTAAGGGATAAACAGTTGTTATTCCAGAAAGCACCTAGTTCAAAAAGGTACTAAGACCGAGATAAATCTTAATTCGGCTTTTCGGTATCCATTGTGTATTCAGCTGGAATCGTTACATGTGGTCGAAGTTCAATTTGCAGTATAAAAACACACACACACACACAGAAAAATTAAATAGTCTACAATTAAATATCTGTTTTTCATCATCCTTTGAGGGAAAGGGGATCGAATATCGGTTATCCCGCTGTTAACCGTCTGCATGATGAAATGCTTTACCATAACATCAGGAATTAAAGAGACAGGAAGACAAAGATAAGCACAGCGGAAAGTAGAGAAACAAAGAGTCGAAAACTCTTCTAGACAAAAAGGAAGACGGTGTCATCGTGGAGAGTATATATGAAAATACGCAGTGATTACATGCCTCACATATGAAATCATTTGGGAGTCAGGCCTAAGTAAGATTTAACTTAACAAATAAAAACAATTTTGACTAGCCAATTTTTTTTTTTAATTTTAAACAGTGTTATTTCCACTAGCCAAATGTACTTTATCACAATTTATTTTGTAGATGCTTAATCGGATCCATCATTATATATATCCATCATTATATATATATATATATATATATATATATATATATATATATATATATAACTTACTACTTAGATCTACCTATGTATTGAGAACTGTTGAAGTAAATACTGAAAATTAACGCATAAAATTATATTTTCGTATATGAATTTATGAAGTAGTCATATATATATATATATGTTCCTATTGGCCGATCATAATCTAACGACTGCGTGAATTCTATAGTGTCTAATATTTATATATCTATATTTTTACAGACGTTTTTAGCTCATGGTATCAAATATTTCGCGACTAAAACGTAACCTGACAAAATTTTGCTGGCCTAATCTGTATTATCACTCATCAACAATGTCTGCTCTGTAAACCTAATCCATACCGGAAGTAATACGGGTAGTACCACCCTTGCATTCCGGACTTTACTGCTTTTTTTTTTTTTTTTTTTTAACTTTTTGCTAAAGAAGTACAGAGATAGAAGAGAGAAACAAAGAGGCGCGATAGAGAAATGATTAGTCGGATGTATATAAGTAAATAGTCGATTGACAAAAATGCAGCCAAGCTGAAGTAATAGGGCAATATGTTTTAATTAAAGATAACCGTCTTAAAAAACAAAAAACAAAAAACAATAATATATATAAAGGGATGTTATAACATTTTTTTTTTTCGTTTATCCGTACCGACTTCGCATTTTCTAGCAGATTAATTGATTGCATACTGGAGAGAGTGGATGTAGAAACGTGAGAGAGTGGATGTAGAAACGTGAGAGAGTGGATGTAGAAACGTGAGAGAGTGGATGTAGAAACGTGAGAGAGTGGATGTAGAAACGTGAGAGAGTGGATGTAGAAACGTGAGAGAGTGGATGTAGAAACGTGAGAGAGTGGATGTAGAAACGTGAGAGAGTGGATGTAGAAACGTGAGAGAGTGGATGTAGAAACGTGAGAGAGTGGATGTAGAAACGTGAGAGAGTGGATGTAGAAACGTGAGAGAGTGGATGTAGAAACGTGAGAGAGTGGATGTAGAAACGTGAGAGAGTGGATGTAGAAACGTGAGAGAGTGGATGTAGAAACGTGAGAGAGTGGATGTAGAAACGTGAGAGAGTGGATGTAGAAACGTGAGAGAGTGGATGTAGAAACGTGAGAGAGTGGATGTAGAAACGTGAGAGAGTGGATGTAGAAACGTGAGAGAGTGGATGTAGAAACGTGAGAGAGTGGATGTAGAAACGTGAGAGAGTGGATGTAGAAACGTGAGAGAGCGGCTTCATTTCATAGTTGCTTCCTCTTAAAGATTCCATTATGAAATATTATGTTGTTGGCTGCCATTTTCTAACCTCCATTAAAAAGAATAGAACGACCACGACATAGCACTCGACATTAAAAGAAAAGGCGAAGGAAAGAAGGAGTAAAAGGGGGGAGAGAAACAGTTAGTGAAAGACATAGAAATATAAAGGAGTACAGAAAAGATATGAAAAAAGAAAGAGAGGGGAAAGAGAAAGAAAATAAGAGTGAAAAGAGGGCAGAATAAATGTAAAAAATAGAAAAGGGGGAAAGAGGTTAAAACTACAATAAATAACAGATCAAACATAGAATTATAAAAGGAGAATATGAAAAAGTCGATGAACAAAGTAAAATAGTTGAACGTAAATATATTCTTGGTATCAACCGCAGTTACAATTGAACCTTTAACCGGCAGAAGAATCATTTAGAAACAATGAATCGTGGCGCAAAGAATAAAAGTGCTAAGTATTAATCGGTTTTGTATGACATTCTTCTAAACGTTATATCTATATATCTATAACAGTGAACGTGTGTGTGTTTGTGTACATTTCTCTACGCAAGAACTGTAAATTTTTAGTCTACAGGCTCGAAATTTGATATACAGGCTACTGAGATTTGGGAAAATCTTTGCGATCGGTTTTTGGACAGAAATTTGGTTATTAAGGGATCAAAGTTCAACGCTTTGACCTTTGAGAACTCTACCAAACTACTCCGCCAATTGTTGGTATAAACACTTGAAATTTTAGATATAGGTTCCTTGGACATGGATCTAACTTAATAACTTGATTTGAGCCCAAAACAAATGTTAAGGGGTCATAATAGGGGTCAAAGTTAAAAAATTACCCGCTTTTTTTGGGGTGGGGTTCAACATACACCTCCAAACACCGGGGAACGACGAGCTGAAATGCTAATATATATATATATATATATATATAGGCCGATTCCAAATTTATTGTTATTTGTGGGAGAGTATCTATCGATTTTAGTTTTACTGTTAGTTTAAAAATCAATAAATATTTATAATTTCATCATTAATATAAGCATTAGAAGGTTTTCTGTAAATAAAATAATAAAAAAACAAATTAATCGTTTTTAGCATCGGAATACAGGCACTCGTTATTCAGATTCCAATATCCCCAAAAGTCTCGATTTTTCCGATTAATAGCCCCAGCAAATACACACTATATATAAAGAGATTATTCCAAGGGTCAAATATTTAAAATCAATTAACCAATGGCAATGTACATATATCAAGAATTTAAGCTATGTGAATTGACTCAAATATTATGCAACATGATTAACATTTCTGTAATCGAGCATATATATATATATATATATATATATATATATATCCAAAGACCAAAAACAATAAGGAATACATTCATGTTTGTATTTTTTCGGATATTACAATGGTTTCAACATAAAAGACACTTTCAAATTTTATATTTGAAATTTTTCGTAGTTACATCTCATCAGATGTTTGAAAAAAATACAAAGTGTGTGCGTATCTTGACACATTTTCATTACGTTAAAGCTATATCGAGAAGTGATTACCACCCCTTCGTGTTTTTAACATGTCCACCATCTGTGTTGAAGAAATTGTATATATATATATATATAAGAGAGAAAGAAAATTAAAACTAAGTTGAGCTTTACGATCAAAATTTATTGTTCGACTGAATACTCAATATTTATATTTACAAAGTCCTTATTCCACGGAGTTTCAAAGAATACTATTCTTGTTAGTCTTCTCATCAGAGGACATAAAGAAATCAGCAAATTATATTTGTAGCAATGCTAAAATTTGTTAGTTATGCCATTAAGTGGAACCGCAATGTTCATAACTGCAACATAGTTATAAATTGCCCAAAAAAAAAGAAGTGAAAAATGTCGGATATGTAAAAAATATTTTTAAAAATTATCTATATATAAATACTGTTATTTATATTAGTTTGAAGTTTACTATTGCGTATATCAGGTAAACACACCATCCCTTTGATTTCATTATTAATATATATATATATATATATATATATATATATATATATATATATATATATATATATATATAGCGTCTGGCAAGTATTACGCAACGCGCTCGAAAAGGTAGAGCCACTCGATTGCCAGTCACAGTCCCACACACGAGCGTGTGTAAAAATTAATCTCGAAAACGTTTTCTCCGTCAAAAATCCATACCAAATTGATAAATTATTCACTTCTTTCGAGTTCTAATTTCGATCGGCGAAATAAAAATGAGTTCTTTATTTTCGGAAAAGAAAGGTCTTCGCCACTCTCTTAGAATCACTTGAAAGAAGACCGGAAAATGTAGCGTAAATTGAAAAAAATAAAATAAAAGAAAAGATTAAAAACGAAAAATCGAAAATAAAAAATCGAAAACAAAAAAGCGAGAAAAAAAAACAAAAAACAAAAAAATGGTGACATCGACGATGTCAGAATCGTTTGTAAAGACTGGCAGTCGAGATGTAGACTTCGAAAAGTGCTGAGATTTTTCAATTTCTTAATGGAAAATGGAAATCCTCGCGTTGGTATTAGGTTGTTGGGTGGCACGGGGGAGAGGAGGAAGGAAAGAAAGGGTCGGGTGAGCAGGATGGGCAACGGTGTTGATGTGGGAGGGAGAGTACATAATCAGATCTGTGGCGGTGGCGATGGGAGCGTGTGCGCCGCTGCTGTGGGTGGGGCAAGTCGAAGCGTGACGTGTTTGGTAGGTAACGTCAGCAGAGAGCGGCATTCCTTTACTCGTGGCCTTGGCCTTCTAAAAGGTATGGCTGGACGGATGTAGTCTTCATCCAAAGTGCACCATCGAAGGAAAAAATAATGGCTACTCCGAGAAATGGTTGCCGCGTCTTTGAAACGAATCGAACGATTTTATCACGAGTCAAATACTAAGCAATCAGTTACTAAGCAATCAAATACTAAGCAATCAAATACTAAGCAATCAAATACTAAGCAACATTGTATTATTATATAATTCAAATGTCCGATTTAAATGCAGAATACCAAAAATAGATGACCCGTTTGATCAGCCGTTGACCTAGGTTTAGGTTGGTATAAATCAGAATAAAAAAAAGTGAGTTTCCAAAGCTGTTAAAAGCGAAAAATTACTTTTTCTGCTCTATATAAAAATTGGTTTAATTAACATTACACGTTAATGATGACATTCCCTTATATTTGTTTTATTCTAAGGATTTTATTCCTTCCTTTCCTTATTACTTTTGATTATTGAGAGGAAGAGCAAGAGCAAGAGCGAGAGAGAGAGAAAGGAAGAGCGAGAGAGAGAGAGGAAGAGCGAGAGGAAGAGAGAGAAGAGAGAGAGGAGGAGGAGAGGAAGAGAGAGAGGGAGGAAGGGAGGGAGGAAGGAAGAGAGAGAGAGGGAGGGAGGGAGGGAGGGAGGAAAAGAGAGAGGGAGGGAGGGAGGGAGGAAAAGAGAGAGGGAGGGAGGGAGGGAGGAAAAGAGAGAGGGAGGGAGGGAGGGAGGAAAAGAGAGAGAGAGGGAGGGAGGGAGGAAAAGAGAGAGAGAGGGAGGGAGGGAGGAAAAGAGAGAGAGGGAGGGAGGGAGGAAAAGAGAGGGAGGGAGGGAGGAAAGAGAGGGAGGGAGGGAGGAAAAGAGAGGGAGGGAGGGAGGAAAAGAGAGGGAGGGAGGGAGGAAGAGAGGGAGAGGGAGGAAGAGAGAGAGAGGGAGGAAGAGAGAGAGAGAGGGAGGAAGAGAGAGAGAGGGGGAGGTAGGGAGAGAGAGGGGGAGGTAGGGAGAGAGAGGGGGAGGAAGAGGGGGGGAGGAAGAGGTAGGGAGAGAGGGAGGGAGGAAGAGGAGGGAGAGAGGGAGGGAGGAAGAGGGAGGAAGAGAGAGAGCGAGGGAGGGATGAAAAGAGAGAGCGAGGGAGGGAGAAAAGAGAGAGCGAGGGAGGGAGGACGAAAGAGAGGGAGGAGAGAGATAGAGAGAGGAGGAAGAGAGAGAGAGAGGAGGAAGAGAGAGAGAGAGGGAGGAAGAGAGAGAGAGGGAGGAGGAAGAGAGAGAGAGGGAGGGAGGAAGAGAGAGAGAGGGAGGGAGGAAGAGAGAGAGAGGGAGGGAGGAAGAGAGAGAGAGGGAGGGAGGAAGAGAGAGAGAGGGAGGGAGGAGAGAGAGAGAGAGAGGGAGGAAGAGAGAGAGAGAGAGAGAGGGAGGAAGAGAGAGAGAGAGAGAGAGGGAGGAAGAGAGAGAGAGAGAGAGAGGGAGGAAGAGAGAGAGAGAGAGAGGGAGGAAGAGAGAGAGAGAGAGAGAGGAGGAGGAGAGAGAAGAGAGAGAGAGAGAGAGAGAGAGAGAGAGGAGGAAGAGAGAGAGAGAGAGGGGGAGGAAGAGAGAGAGAGAGAGAGGGAGGAAGAGAGAGAGAGAGGAGGAAGAGAGAGAGAGAGAGAGAGGGAGGAAGA
>NC_136486.1:101883292-101910792 GCF_053919585.1 Euprymna scolopes | reverse complement strand
GAGGGAGAAGAGAGGAAGAGGGAGAAAGAGAGGAAGAGGGAGAAAGAGAAAGAGGGAGAAAGAGAGGAAGAGGGAGGAAGAGGGAGAAAGAGAAAGAGGGAGAAAGAGAGGAAGAGGGAGGAAGAGGGAGAAAGAGAGGAAGAGGGAGAAAAGGGAAGAGGGAGAAAGAGAGGAAGAGGGAGAAAGAGGGAGAAAGAGAGGAAGAGGGAGAAAGAGGGAGAAAGAGAGGAAGAGGGAGAAAGAGGGAGAAGAGAGGAAGAGGGAGAGAAAGAGAGGAAGAGGGAGAAAGAGGGAGAAAGAGAGGAAGAGGGAGAAAGAGGGAGAAAGAGAGGAAGAGGGAGAAAGAGGGAGAAAGAGAGGAAGAGGGAGAAAGAGGGAGAAAGAGAGAAAGAGGGGAGAGAAAGAGAGAAGAGAGAAAGAGAGAGAAGAGGAGAGAAAGAGAGGAAGAGGGAGAAAGAGAGGAAGAGGGAGAAAGAGAGGAAGAGGGAGAAAGAGAGGAAGAGGGAGAAAGAGAGGAAGAGGGAGAAAGAGAGGAAGAGGGAGAAAGAGAGGAAGAGGCAGATGGAGAAGAGAGGAAGAGGCAGATGGAGAAAGAGAGGAAGAGCAGATGGAGAAAGAGAGGAAGAGGCAGATGGAGAAAGAGAGGAAGAGGCAGATGGAGAAAGAGAGGAAGAGGCAGATGGAGAAAGAGAGGAAGAGGCAGATGGAGAAAGAGAGGAAGAGGCAGATGGAGAAAGAGAGGAAGAGGCAGATGGAGAAAGAGAGGAAGAGGCAGATGGAGAAAGAGAGGAAGAGGCAGATGGAGAAAGAGAGGAAGAGGCAGATGGAGAAAGAGAGGAAGAGGCAGATGGAGAAAGAGAGGAAGAGGCAGATGGAGAAAGAGAGGAAGAGGCAGATGGAGAAAGAGAGGAAGAGGCAGATGGAGAAAGAGAGGAAGAGGCAGATGGAGAAAGAGAGGAAGAGGCAGATGGAGAAAGAGAGGAAGAGGCAGATGGAGAAAGAGAGGAAGAGGCAGATGGAGAAGAGAGAAGAGGCAGATGGAGAAGAGAGGAAGAGGCAGATGGAGAAAGAGAGGAAGAGGCAGATGGAGAAAGAGAGGAAGAGGCAGATGGAGAAAGAGAGGAAGAGGCAGATGGAGAAAGAGAGGAAGAGGCAGATGGAGAAAGAGAGGAAGAGGCAGATGGAGAAAGAGGAAGAGGCAGATGGAGAAAGAGAGGAAGAGGCAGATGGAGAAAGAGAGGAAGAGGCAGATGGAGAAAGAGAGGAAGAGGCAGATGGAGAAAGAGAGGAAGAGGCAGATGGAGAAAGAGAGGAAGAGGCAGATGGAGAAAGAGAGGAAGAGGCAGATGGAGAAAGAGGAAGAGGCAGATTGAGAGAGAGAGAGAACAAAGATAGAGAGTGAATACGAGAATGCGTGTTATCCATTTAGCATCGGAGTAAGAGTTCCAAGATTGAAGGTCGAAGCGTCAGGCGCTCCCCGTAGACACTCCTTCCAACCCCTGACTGAGTCCACATCCCTTCTGATCCTCCGCGCTCCCCAACTATCTCTCCCTTAGCTCTCCCAACGCCACCGTCATGAGTTCAGATGGCGCCTCTGTTTGCTTCCCCCGACATGTTACTTTATTATAATTTGTGCAATGGCCGCAGCAAACCATCAGCTAATTGAAGAGGCCGCTAGAGATAGAAGAGATGATGGTGGGAAAATAAGGCGGGGAGACAGAAAGATGGGGGGGGGAGTGAAGAGATAAAGTAGATTTCAAAATTAATGTAAAGAAAGAGGTATTGTAAAAGAGGATGAGCTATTAGCATGACAGAGAGAGAGAGAGAGAGAGAGAGAGAGAGAGAGAGAGAGAAAGAGAAAGTAGGAAAAGCGAAAAGAAAAAAAGAATAAAGCGTCAAAGGAAACGAAGGTGGAATAAATGGAGAGAGAATGAGAAAAAGAAAGTAAGAATGTGATGGGAAAGAAGGGAAAGCAAGATGGGTGAATATAGTGAAATCTATTTTTTAAAAAGATAAAAAGAAAAAATGAGAGAAAGAATAAAAGTGGAAATAAACGTTAGGGAGAACGAATAAAGAAAAGTAAAGAGTGAAATAGAGGGAATGAATGAGAAAAACAAAAAGAGTAACAAAAATGAACGGAAGAAGTAGAGAGAAGAGTAAAGGTAAGAGAAAGAGAGAAAGGCACGGGAGGGTAAAACTAAGTGAACTAAGGGAAAGGGGAGAGGTGATAACAGTATAGGAGAAAGGTGAGAGGACCAAGCTACGAGAAAGACGGGTCAAAGTACGAGAGAAAGGGGTCAAAGTCTGCGAGAAAGGGGTCAAAGTCTGCGAGAAAGGGGTCAAAGTACGAGAGAAAGGGGTCAAAGTACGAGAGAAAGGGGTCAAAGTACGAGAGAAAGGGAAAAGGGGTCAAAGTACGAGAGAAAGGGAAAAGGGGTCAAAGTACGAGAGAAAGGGGACAAAGGGTAAAATAAGAGAAAGAATATATTTTTTATTTATGAATTTATACATAACTTATAATTTCTAAACAATCTATTATTTAGAAACAAGTCATATATTCCACATATGTACCATGGTTTTATTGACATGGATAAGGAATTCTTGTTTAGAAAATGCCTTTATAACCCATTTTAAAATATCGGTTATCCACAAATAAGTTACGTATAATAGTTATATTAATCATGTATAGTTAGCTTTCAAATTCTGACAATACTGTTTGCTTTTTAACTTATCCAGACGCATACATCCACATGTATGTTTGTTTGTGTGTGTTTAAACGACGACAACACATCTCCCAGAAACGGGGCTCATAGAGAATGGGGTAAAAAAAAAAAAAAAAAAGTTCCGTACCAGATAACCGATTAGAAATAACATCGATTGGCACAATTTGATTTTCCTGTGACATGTTGAAATAGAAATTCAAGCCCGTACAATAAAAATAATACAAACGTAAAAATAAAAAAAATAAAACATTACAAAGGGCATATAGAACTTTACGTGAACCCCCGGCAAAAAAAAAATAAACTGAGAAATAACGGGAACAAACGAAATATAAAAAAAAAAAAAAACATATTTGGGTGTCAATGGACCAGGTAGGTTCGGAAAGAGGTCGGGAGAATGAAAGCGAACTTGTTTTTTTCAGATGGGAGTGTAAATTTGTTTCAGGAATAAATATTCAGAGAGAGGAAGTTGGGAAGAAGGGAGAGGAGATATTGTGGAAGAGTGGGGAAAAATGAGAGACAGAAATGACGAGGAAAAATAAAACACCCCCCCCCCAAAAAAAAATGATATAAACAATTGCGACTATGTCTCATGTCGCGGCCATGTGATCCGGCAGAAAGAAAGACACAAATACAGCACCGTCCTGGTAAGCACCCCCCGCCGTTCAATCTCCCTCTCTGCCTTACGACCCCCACCCCCGCTACAATACACTGACGCAATATTTGCAGAAACTTATCCTCAATTATTAAATGAAATGAAAAGGTTAGATGATTATACAAGCAGAACAAGCTAAAGACGTTCTAGCCCTCATTCGTTATTACCGCTCTTCTGGGTTACCCTAGGCCCACAGTAAGATATTCAAGGTTAAGATAAAATAATCATCGTACCGTATCTATATGGTTTTGCCTATGTTTTTACTTGCATTTTGTTTTAAACAAATGGAATTAACTTTCTAATTATGTAATACAAACGGGGATCATCAGCTAGTTACCATGCTACTGTTTCGAAGATTTAAAAATAGAACAGTTATTAAATTCTCAAGTGGTACTGTGGTCAAATTAGTACGTCTCCAATAATCAAAAGTTGGCACAAATCAGTTACCATTTCATTAACACACACACACATATATATATATATATATATATATATATATATACACACTAGCGGAGAGCAGACGCCCGGCTTTGCCCGGTCGTAAAATACGCTTATATATAATTATTTAATTGGTACAGATTTCGTATATATTATTCTAGAGTCGTGTTTTCAAAGGTTAAATAAATGCATTTGGGCCCCACAAGCTTGAAACTGGGGCATTCAAAGCTGGTGACGTTACCACTGTACAAACGTGACACGCATCTGAACTGATTAAACATAAACTAAGATGAATGTACAAAATTTATAACGATTTTTTCTATTTTTACCCATTTTTGACTCCTTAAAAACTATTTAAATCGGCCAAAGACAATTAAAAAATCCAATCATTTGAGGACCATAGTGCCGCTCTGCAACACATAATTTAAGATGAGATAGAGTTTGAAAATATATATCTGCTGTTTCACCATTCGACCAACATTAACCTCCAATCTTATTCGAGGCCAGTGCTTTAGTAAAAACGAAAACACCGTAGAAAGAAACGAATAGGAAATATTTTAGCGGGATCTTTCTTAAAATTAATAAATTCTATATTGTATGGCTAAACACCCATGTTAACTGTAAGAAAGGTAATGTTTGATTAATCAGTAATAATAACGGTGGCTTTCATTACTGAAAGTATGTCAAAACGGCTACGGGCATTAAGTGATAAGAAATAGGAATGAGAAAACTTCATATGAAAGGGGAAGCGAGTGAGGGTTTTTTTTTCAACCGTTTCTGGTCGGTTTCCATCGTAACGAGGGCATATGTCCTCGAACTTTATTCGCTCATTTCGTTTAAAAGTTATTGCAATTGGATTTGAGAAAACTTGACATAAAAATGATTTAATATCGATCCATATATTATACAAATGGATGAATAATAAATAATGACGGTACCTTTCAGAATTATTGTGTGATATGTTAGCTAGCACACATCGTTAGCTAGCACACATTGAAATAAAGATGCAAATGGATAAAAGGAAGGAAACCTAGCCATACAAACCTAAAACATAATACGAAGTCTTGCGTAGAGTAGAGTAACCTCGGGTTATTTATAAACAAACAAATTGTAGTTTAAATTCCTAGGGTTAAGGTTGCAGATTTAGCACTTATATAAATACGCCTGATTAGTCTCTTATACCCCCCACACCAGTCCCTCTAACTCACTCATCATATCTTGCCATGGTATTTATTTCATCCATCATTTATCGATCTTAGATATTTTCTATATTATCTTTACCTCCTTTCTGGTTTCTCTTTCTGTCTACATATTCCCTCATTGTTTATAAACTCTTTCTCGTCCTTCATATCTCTCAATATTGACTTCATTCCTCCAGGTGGATCTATTCTGGATCCACCCCTTCCAACCATCCACTTATGCAACCTATAATGTTACACTATCCTCATATTCGAGAACTATGCCGACCCTGATCCTAAATGCTTCCTACACGATCATAAATTTACAGAAAATCCCTTGAGAGATCGAATTTATCCGCGGACCGACTCCACTCAGAGAAACGTCATGTCTGAGGACAATAGAGCTTTTGTCTAAGGATTGGGCAATTCACGTGAAACCAAAGTTCATGAACCCATAACAAATTCCTAACCTTCAATTCTTCGTCTCCAAATAAAGAAAGAAAAAGATAAATGTTCTATTTTCAAAATTCACGATTATATTGTCTGGTATAATATTTTTTTATGCGTCTATGCCACTATGCTAGAAGCTCTGCCATCATTTTATACGTCACATGTAAGGCTGAAATAGCATTTTAAATCTAAATCACACAAATTGAAGAGACTCACTCATATATAACTACTTAATTTACTCAGATAAAATTAATATACGAAAGTATAGATTTATGCGTAAACTTTAAGTATTTACTTCAAAAGTGCTCAATACGTAGGTAGAGCTAGTTAGTAAGTTATAAAATATATATGGCGATTAAGCTACACTGAATATTCCGCATTTCATCCACTCTAGGACTCTTCTAAGCCTGAAGAGTCCTAGAGTGGATGAAACGCCGAATATTCAATGTAGCTTAATCGCCATATATATTTTATAACTTTATATATATATATATATATATCTATATATATATATATATAGCGAGAGAGAGAGAGAGAGAGATATGTGTGTTTATTGTTTCAAATTCCTATTTAATACTCTCATGACCGCTGATTATGATATCTCGCCTAAATGGTTTCACAAATTTCTTAGGTTTATTGCCGCTGACCTAAAAGAAAAGACGTTATCTCGTAAAGCCAAGGTTGATTTTGTTGACTTCTCGAATCTCTAAACCAGGAGTAATACCATCACCCTACTCTGGTGATTGTATAAGCATGAACCACTTGTGTATGTGGTATAAAAAAATTGTTAATATATTTTTTACATATTATCTATTATAGATACCTTGGAAAGCGTGTTTTTGGATCGATCAACGTTTCTACGTTAACACATCTTATCAGGGCTTAAAACTGATCCATTTAATAAAAAAATAAATAAAATAAAGACAGAACCAAAAGTTGACAGCTGAACAGTTGATTCCATTAAACACTCATTATTTCTCCAATTACAATTATTAGGCACTTAAAAAATATAATTGTTTTTTTTTTTAATTTCAATTCGGGTCATTACTGCATTTGAACTTAACCATGTATTCATATAACAAAATTATCTGTCGCAGTTAAACAGTTCATTTAAGAACAAAATTAATCATAGTGTCTTGAAGATGTTCTCGTTAATAGTTGTTCTTAAAAATTTTCTAAAAACATCGTTAGTCAAAATTAACTATACGTTAAAAAAAACAAATGCTCAGACCTTTGGCAGCTTCCTCTTAGCTGGTCATACAATGCACATCATATAGTAAAACATATTTGACGTATTGTTTAAAGTGAGGAGATATCAGTTTTATTTTATGATTAAAATTATTCCGGTTATTCGATGTGGTCAAGAGCGAGTTACCTTGCCTGGAAGTCAAACTATTTGACCTCTTTGTAGCATGCTCGGTAGAATCGTTTGCAAGAAAGTAATCCATTGCATTCGAAGCAAAGTGCGTTTACTGTGTAATATGATGTCTATTATTTGATTGGAATTCATTATTGAGACGAGTTTTATTTATTAATTTTATTAATTGCGGACTATTATCTTCATCTTTTACTTGTTTCACGACGTTTCCGCCAACTATTCCTCTGGCCTTCGTCAGGTAGTAACCTCGACGGAATAGGAACTCCGAATCTCCTAACTGTATCATCAGCAATTACTGCCCTCCGTAGTTGTCGTCTCACCATGTTTTGGCCAAATAAACCTCTGGCCGGCTTTGGGTAGGATTGAAACCGCTATCTTCAGACAATTCTCATCTGGAACCGTAGAGATTCAACATTGAAAAGTAAAACAATGTATACAAGAGGGAAGGCTGTAATTGCTGTGGACGCTGTTAGGAGATTGGGAGTTTGTATCCCTGTCGCGGTTACCACCTGATGAAGGCCAGAGGAATAGTTGGCCGAAACGTCGTGAAACAAGTAACAGATGAGGATAATAGTCCGTAATGAATAAAACTTTTTTAAAAAATGACGTCTATCGTTTTAAATATTTTATTTAAAAAAATGTTTTAAGAGACAAATATTAAACCAGCATTAAAAACAATGTTAGATTCCTTAAAAAAAAACAAAAAACAAACCTGCAATCAATAAAACAAAATGATATTCTAGCACACATTTTAGTAAACATTTACTTATAAAAAAAACTACATTATATCAATGCTTTGTTAGAAAAAAATTAATCAACATGACTATCAAGCAACGACAAAAAATACTGACTAAATCAATAATTTATTAAGCGAGCAGTATTATCCCCACTCTATAGTTATTAATTGCATTATTTTTTTTTTCTTTTACACATGTTTTACAGTATTTTTATTATGATCACTTAATACTGGCTACAATATTTATAAAACTGTCAAATCTGATATTGACCGAGTGATAAGTGTGATTTATATTGACACGAACGTTGAAATCAGACAATTTGGACATAAATTTTGGGCAATCGACTAATCACGCACTAATACCGTTAACGAACAAAACTACCATCGCTTCTTTGAGTAATAGTAAAATTGTAATTTTCAAGTATTCGTATGTTCCGCTGTTAGCAATATGTATTGTGTTTTCACCTGAAAAATGGTTGATAGTTTGACATTTAATGCTTGCGTATCGTTAACGAAAAGAAAATTATATATATATATATATATATATATATATATATGTATTATGTATGTGTGTATTTCAGGTTTAAAATACTCACGAGTTTAAACCATTGAATTTAACGAGGTTGTTGATAGTGCTTAGTAAAAAGAAAAGCGCAGGATGTTATTTTATTCAATTAAGATAATTATCATAGTCGAAAATATTTATTTACTGATTCAATCTATAAAAAATTCATCAGGCGACAGAAGTGTCCAGTATTCATCGAGGCCGGTCTTTTAATGAAAAAATATAAAATACAAGATTATATATACATATATATATATATATACATATATATACATATATATATATATATTAGAGGGAGAGGGAGGTATATATAGACTGATAGATATACATTTCTGTATATGTTTACAGAGAGAGAAAGACGGATAAAAATTTTCAAAAAGTGATAGTTTATATAGCTATTTCAACAGTCAAGCAACGTCACAGATCACAAGAGCCATGAGAGCCAATAGAAATCAGACTAGAGTTTCGCCCTCATTTTACACATCCGAATTCCTGCTTCGAATCCAGAGTTCGGATGTGTATACCTAATGAGCACAAATGAGAGTCAAACTAGTGACTAGTCCAAGTCCGGTCTATTGGCTTTCATGTCTCTTCTGAACTGCGACTTTGCCTGACTGTGGAAATATATACATAAATACATAAATGGATTTATGTTGACATGTAATGAAGACAATGTTGATAAATATGAAGTGGAATACCACATATTAAAGACGATTGAATGACGCCAAACATAATATTGAATTTTGAAGTCTACATGATTTGGTATACGGATAATGCATTCTGATTAAATATAAAGCAATATTTTGCCAGAGAGATTTTATCCCGGAGGGTGAATCATACGGACACCCATTCACAACTGAGCGGGGAGGGGGAAACTTTACTTATTAAAATGCAATAACTTTTTACAAAAACTAATAAAAGACTTAATCAACGGTAATTTTCATGCCCCCCCCCACCAATTTAAAAAAAAATCAGATTAACGTAATTAGGAGTATTATTAACGGAAATATGTCGGCTGTATGTTATAGAAAAAAATGCTAAACGAGTAGAACAAAAAAATACCTGAAAGGAAATCAATGTTAAAGTGCCAATTCGGAAAACTCCATTATAATAAATCACATAAAAATAAAACAAGTTATAACTTCCTGCTGATTGCCAGGTTTTCTGCGTTTACCCATATAAACGCTAACACATTGCTTCGCATGGTTTTTATTTTATTATTTTTTTGTAAAGTTAAAACCATACTAAGTTATATATATATATATATATATTATTTTTTTTAGTTTAAACATAATTTATTCAAGAAAATAAATTCTCTTTTCATACAATCAGAACCGGTATTTAATTATATATATATATATATATATATATATATATATATATTAGTCATAAATGAATGACAATTATTTTTCTATTAATCCAAATGTAGTTTTATTTTAGGACTCCATAGACGATGCAATTTAAAGAAATAATATACTAATACAAAATGTTTTAAATTACATTATTTCTTTAAATCAATCATTTTGAAATAAAGACGAAATGTTAAGAAAAAAAAAATTTTTTTTCATTATATATATATATGCCTCTTTTTAATATATATATATATATATATATATATATATATATTATATAAATATGTTACTTTTTATGTTAATGGGAATATACATTACATATTTTCCGCTCCATATAAAGAAATATGCACACACACACACACACTAATTACTCAGTTATTTACTTACAAATTAGATTTTCCATATATATATATATATATATATATATATATATATATATATATATATATATAATTTTGTTTATATAAAGATTTTCTTTTTATACATACACAAAAATTCATTACTCTTGCTTAAAATATATTCAAATAAAAAAAAAACACATCTGCATACCATAACCTATCTCTCCGCGCGCGATTCTGTTATATATTAGTAAATCTATATCTTATTTTTTCTTTTTCCAATAAATAAATAAATATATATATATTTGTTTTCTTTTTTTGATTGAGAGCTGGATTAATACTTTTTCAGCACAATAAAATAAAAAAGCGAAAAACCTGCTTGTATCGATTCGAGTTGATTTTCTTCTGTTAATATTTCTTTATGATCCGTTTACGAATCGATGCTATCGACATTTACGGCAATTCTTCCAGTAGATCAGCGAACAAAGAATATTAAAGGCATACTTATCTGTCTTCCGACGAATTTGTATATCCAAATTGATGTGCCTAACGTGGCTGAGCGATAAAGAAAAATGAATCTCTTTCTTACCTTTTTCTTTTTTTTTCATATTTTGGCAATATATGCTAAAAACTCAAGAGAATAAACAGGATGTAAAAAACTTGTAATATTAAGAGACATTACCTCCTCTTCAAGAAATAATGGCTAAGGATTTCTATTTTTTTGTTGTTGTTTAAAACAAACTAACTGATAATCTAGTCTATATACCAATACGCTAGTGTGTATGTTATGCTTATATCTTTTTTCTTCCGAGTTACTGTAGTTTAATTCTTATGACTTTCCATTTCTTGTAATAAATAATTTTACTAAAAACATTAATCAGAAGTTCTTGTGTCCGTTTCAATTATAACTGATAGCACGCACGTCATCTTTTTTTTTTTTTTTTTTTTTTTTTTTTTAAGATACAAATAATTTTAACAGTTCTTTATAGGTTTTGGTTTCGGTCATAGCTGAAGGAACGCTCTCTCTCTTTCTCTCTCTCTCATATATATTTATATCTATATATCTATAAAAGTGAACGTGTCTGTGTGTCTGTCTGTCTGTGTACATTTCCCTACGCAATAACTCTGTCAATTTTTAGTCTATAGGTTTAGATATAGGTTCCTTGAACATGGATCTAACTTAATAAAGTGATTTGAGCCCGAAACAATAAATTTAAAGGGGTCATAATAGGGGTCAAAGTTTTAAAAAATTAACCATTTTTTTGTTTTTTTGCTTTTTTTGCACAGCATACACCTCCAAACACCCGAGCAACGCCGGGCACACCTGCTAGTATATATATAATTTAAGCACATTTGATTGAACACGACTGAGTTCTCTTTTTCCAATTTTTGGGAGAACTCTTCGATTTGCCGAGCGGTCTTTTATTTCGGTCAACATGTTGACTATTATGGCGCTATCTCGCCATAACGTTTACTCACAGGTTCCCGCTGGATCAAGTTTGTGTGTCGAGATTGAACGGAGGCATCGGTTATATATATGCTTCGTGCATATGATTTTTTTTCTATCAGTGTGTTACAATAAAGTTATCTATATACATGTTTTCACCGTAAAATGAAAAAAAAAAGTATTTGTTGATTTGTATAAGTAGCAAGGCACTAATATATTTATTATTCCACGTAATACAACATAAAAAACGTGATTGTACGTATGTATGCATACGATAAGCTGCGTTCGAATTACGGTTCAACTCTCCTTCTCTTCCTCTAATCCATCTAAGAGAAAACTAATCGATAATATCGATGTTTTGACTCATCAATCGAATACTTAACAGATTGTTGAGCTTAATTCACAACTCGTTCCTGACTGATGACCAATAATTAAACAAGGGAGATAATTCTAGTTGAACAGTAAGTATTGAACAGTAAATAATTCAAGCGGGGGATTATTTGAGACGACACGGTTACGTTGTTTCGACAGATGAAGTATAACATATTTTAAACATCGATTCAAAAAAGTCTTCAGAATTCCTTTCACATATCGACGTGTTACATATATAGTCAACAAAGGTTTGTCATTTTATTGTTTAATTTCATTTTCTTATCAGTTTGCTCAAACTGGGGATAGAGTATCCTACCAGATGTCAAATGTCTACCCACTAACTTAGATATTCTAAACGAGAGATCATTTTTTTTTAAGATTCTGACCGTCCTTTTAATTGTTTGAATCTCTCTAGCACTCGGTTCACCGGGTATATTTGGATGGGATGGCATTATTTGAAAATATCTTTCATGAGTCCAGTTGCTCCTATGATAGCTGGAATGATAGAAATCTTCCTAAGATTCCGGTTTCTTTTCATGTTATGCATAAGACGTTGGTATTTCGTTACATTTTCCCTTTCAGCTCTTTTTAACCTAGCATTATTTGGGGCACTAACTTCTATTAAAGTTGCTTCATCTCCTTCTCCCATACAACTATGTCACGCTTTATGGACACATTTTATCGGCACGTAGTTCTCGGAATTAGATAGTCGTAGTGGATAATGTACGACTTATTTCCGACTGCCTAACGTGCTCACTATCTTAACATTTTTCGAATTTAAAGCATTGAATATAACAAGGAAAAATTAATATTGAGCTTGAATGTAAGTTTAAATTTAGAAGTCACATACGAATATTCATCATCGGAAACAGAAAAAAATGCTTACTCTGAATATAACTGCAATTATACTTAAAAATTTGAGGCCCTACGTTCATAAGATATATATATATATATATATATATATATATATATATATATAGCGCTTGAAACAGCATTATCCAGGATGGAGGGGGGCTTATATGACGCCTGATCGGCACTAATTAAATGTACATATTTAATATATTCTAGATATTGATCGCCGTGCTCTCATGAATTAAGACATTTATGATTAATTCATACATATATATATATATATACATATATATATATATATATATATATATATATATATATATATATATATATATATATATATTCGCCTACCAAACTCCTGTCAGTTTTTGGGCTACATACACAATACATAGGGTCTTCGAACCCTTGCGAAACTTTATATTTGAGTTTTAGCCGGGGAAAATCGGTGTCAAAGTGCGAAAATTAAAAATAAAAAAAATGGAATTTGCCTGGCGAAAGTCGAACGACGGCATTACGAATATGCACGCCTTACGTAATAGCTATGGGTTTAGGTTTTAATTTTTAGCCTTGCAGCAAACATGTCTTTATAGCTCAAGCATTTACGTCAAAGGAAAAAGTTAAACGCAAGATAAATGCTTTGGTCTCGAATCTCGGTGGTTGCGCAGGAGTCAACTTTTTAAATCATTATTACATATTGGATTCTATAAAATATACGACATCTGCATTAATCAAAATATCGTATTTAAGCCTATTTTACGACCGGGCAATGCCGGGCGCCCTGCTAGAATATATAAGAGAGAGGAAATAGATCAAGAACGAGGTGGAGACAGGATCGAGACCCGACCGCCCAAACGACAGTTGGAGCTTCTAACCGTTGCGCTATACGGGCAGTGAATTAACAATGTTTTGACATTGTCCAAATACCTCAGCTCAATTTGTTTTCACAACGATCATCGCTTAATACGATGTTAATTCATATATATATATATATATATATATATATATATATACACGTTGCTATAAACGGATAGTTTAGTTTTTTTTTTATTTATATATGGTTTGAAATCTCACGTAAAAACGCAGGTTGGAATAAAGTATAATAACATAAGGTTTATTATGTGACTTGATGATTAGTGTAATATAGTGAGGAATACCTTGCTCCTAGCCAGAAATCAATATAGTTTATGAAGCTTGTTCTATCAGGTAAGAGCAAAAGAAATTTGCCGGTTTGTAAAAGGATTATTTTAATCTATTTCAATTTATTTCATGCATATTTTTATTTCTGACACCTATCGCTATGCTTAATTTATAACGTTTTCTTTTAGATCATTAAAACATCATTGATACTTTTTCTGCAATATTCTCACCTATGTTTACCCTAAAAGGAATTTCTTTACGCAACAGAAAGGAAGCCATATTCCATCATGATAATGCTCAACTCGCACAAAACTACCAAGCAAAGATTTAAAAGAATTTGATTAGGATGTCTTTCTCTATGTTGCATATTCTACTTACCTAGCTCGCTCGAATTATCATTTATTTCGAGGATTACAAGGCTATTTAGATAGCCCTAGGTGTCACGAGAGGAGATTGAAGCGAGTTAGATTCATATTCCACTTCAAAACTTTAAGGATTTTACAAGAGATGTATTTGTAAGATCGTTGACAAATAAAGCACGATAATAGGGAGAGCAAATATAGCTATTATGGATACGGATTTACAAAATAGTACAAGTTTTTTTTTTTTTTATGATGAAATTTTAATTGGAAAAACATGTTTAAAATAATAAATAATAAAAATAATGTAATAATAAATAATACTGTATAGTGGGAAATACTATTTTTTAATATGTAATGCTATTTTATGATATGTAATGCTATTTTATGATATGAAATGCTATTTTATAATATGAAATGCTATGATACGAAGTGCTATTTTATAATACGAAGTGCTATTTTATAATATGAAATACTATTTTTTAATATGTAATGCTATTTTATGATATGAAATGCTATTTTATGATATGAAATGCTATTTTATAATATGAAATGCTATTTTATGATATGAAATGCTATTTTATTATATGAAATGCTATTTTATGATATGAAATGCTATTTTATGATATGTAATGCTATTTTATGATATGAAATGCTATTTTATAATATGAAATGCTATGATACGAAGTGCTATTTTATAATACGAAG
The DNA here is from genome assembly GCF_053919585.1 of Euprymna scolopes. Taxonomy (NCBI): domain Eukaryota; kingdom Metazoa; phylum Mollusca; class Cephalopoda; order Sepiida; family Sepiolidae; genus Euprymna; species Euprymna scolopes. The sequence goes on along the minus strand of NC_136486.1, from coordinate 101,896,107 downwards.
TGCTATTTTATAATATGAAATACTATTTTTTAATATGTAATGCTATTATATGATATGACATGCTATTTTATATGAAATGCTATTTTTTAATATGAAATGCTATTTTATGATATGAAATGCTATTTTATGATATGAAATGCTATTTTATGATATGAAATACTATTTTTTAATATGTAATGCTATTTTATGATATGAAATGCTATTTTATAATATGAAATGCTATGATACAAAGTGCTATTTTATAATACGAAGTGCTATTTTATAATATGAAATACCATTTTTTTATATGTAATGCTATTTTATGATATGAAATGCTATTTTATGATATGAAATGCTATTTTATGATATGAAATGCTATTTTATAATATGAAATGCTATTTTATAATATGAAATGCTATTTTATAATATGAAATGCTATTTTATAATATGAAATGCTATTTTATAATATGAAATGCTATTGTATAATATGAAATGCTATTGTATAATATGAAATGCTATTGTATAATATGAAATGCTATTGTATAATATGAAATGCTATTTTATGATATGAAATGCTATTTTGTAATATGAAATGCTATTTTATGATATGAAATGCTATTTTATAATATGAAATGCTATTTTATGATATGAAATGCTATTTTATAATATGAAATGCTATTTTATGATAAGAAATGCTATTTTATGATATGAAATGCTATTTTATGATATGAAATGCTATTTTATGATATGAAATACTATTTTTTAATATGTAATGCTATTTAATGATATGAAATGCTATTTTATAATATGAAATGCTATGATACGAAGTGCTATTTTATAATACGAAGTGCTATTTTATAATATGAAATGCTATTTTATAATATGAAATGCTATTTTATAATATGAAATGCTATTTTATGATACGAAATGCTATTTTATGATACGAAATGCTATTTTATGATACGAAATGCTATTTTATAATATGAAATGCTATTTTATAATATGAAATGCTATTTTATGATATGAAATGCTATTTTATGATATGAAATGCTATTTTATGATATGAAATACTATTTTTTAATATGTAATGCTATTTTATGATATGAAATGCTATTTTATGATATGAAATGCTATTTTATAATATGAAATGCTATTTTATGATATGAAATGCTATTTTATAATATGTAATGCTATTTTATGATATAAAATGCTATTTTATAATATGAAATGCTATGATACGAAGTGCTATTTTATAATATGAAGTGCTATTTTATGATACGAAATGCTATTTTATGATATGAAATGCTATTTTATGATATGAAATGCTATTTTATGATATGAAATGCTATTTTATGATATGAAATGCTATTTTATGATATGAAATGCTATTTTATGATATGAAATGCTATTTTATGATATGAAATACTATTTTTTAATATGTAATGCTATTTTATGATATGAAATGCTATTTTATGATATGAAATGCTATTTTATGATATGAAATGCTATTTTATGATATGAAATGCTATTTTATGATATGAAATGCTATTTTATGATATGAAATGCTATTTTATGATATGAAATGCTATTTTATGATATGAAATGCTATTTTATGATATGAAATGCTATTTTATAATATGAAATGCTATTTTATGATATGAAATGCTATTTTATGATATGAAATGCTATTTTATGATATGAAATGCTATTTTATGATATGAAATGCTATTTTATGATATGAAATCCTTTTTTATTATACGAAGTGCTATTTTATTATACGAAGTGCTATTTTATAATACAAAGTGCTATTTTATAATACGAAGTGCTATTTTATAATACGAAGTGCTATTTTATAATACGAAGTGCTATTTTATAATACGAAATGCTATTTTATAATATGAAATGCTATTTTATAATATGAAGTGCTATTTTATAATACGAAATACTATTTTATAATACGAAATACTATTTTATAATATGAAATACTATTTTATAATATGAAATGCTATTTTATGATATGAAATACTATTTTATAATATGAAATACTATTTTATAATATGAAATACTATTTTATAATATGAAATACTATTTTATAATATGAAATACTATTTTATAATATGAAATGAAATACTTTAAAATACTATTAATAATAAATAATCAGTAAGGGTCAGGTGAAATGTCCAATAATATTAACTATAATTTCCGTCGAGACACTTATGTCTCAACCGCGTCATCACCTTTTTATAGCTCTCGAGTTTTTGGCATATATTGGTATGAATCTTAGGATTTCGGGAAAACCTTTTTTTTTACCCGAGATAATGATGGATTGGGACCTTCTAGCTTATCGTCGTCGTTGTTAAAAAAAAAAGTGGGGTCTTTATGTGTTTAAATGCAATTTTTTCTTGTGTGTATGGAGAAGAAAAAGAAGAAAAAGAAGGAGAAGAAGAAGTACAACAACAACAATAAAGAAGAGATCCATGCTATTGGCCAATCATATGGTATTCACCTTTTCTTGCTGTTGCTGCATCTGCTTCATGAGCTGATTTTTCTTCTTATCCTTACAACGTTTATTTTGGAACCAGACCCGTATAACGCGAGGACTTAGCCCCGTCATCTCTACCAATTGCTCCTTCATAAGGGCGTCTGGTCGAGGATTCGCGTTGTAGCAGGTACGAAGCGTGTGCAATTGCTTTTCGTTCAAGACCGTTCGCACTCGCGTCGTCTTTTGTTCCGCTTTGTGCACATGGGGTCGCATACCACCTGATCTGTTGTTTTGCATTGGCTCCGCTCGTCCTACAATTAGAGAGAGAGAAGAACGTGAAATATGTACACAATATTCCTATAGAATATATACTTTTTTTTTAAATACACATGCTTAAGGGCAAAATATTGAAATGGAAAATAAAAAGCAACACAAACAACAACACAACACAACGCCCAGAGACCATTAACAAGGCAGGAATTGGAAGTACACGCCAGACGCCGTGTAACGTTTAGTATAACGGATTCTTCCACCAGCTTTCAACAATCGTGTTCCCGCGCAAAGTTTGTATTTGAAACGAGGACGACCAAAACGGAATCAAGGTTTTTATTACTTGTAGATTTACCCGGCATTCATCGGGGCAAAAGTAACACTTTATTAAAACTTCTAACGCTTCTTTATCTTCTATTTTCCCGTAACCTTTCTCGTCCCCCTCTTTCTATCTGTCGAGCCCATTCCTATATCTGAGCATACACACACACAAATACTTATTTTTAGAGATTTCTCTAGGGATGAGTCGGCATAAGGGAATTCTTTTACTATAAAAAAAGAGTTAGTACACAACATGGTTAAAAAATAATAATAAAAACACGCTCCCCCCGCAGTGAACTCTGTGCCAGTTTAGGATTAATAAATTTTTTCTTAATCTTAAATATTATTTATCTGAGGCAATGCCGACCAAGGAAATACCAAATTTGTCAGTATACTTTTAGTTATATACATAGATAACTTCCCTTTATATTACAGACTTTATAGTCCTAAGTCAAATAACGAATCAAAATAGAGGAAGTGTGGCGCGATTTTATATTTTAATTGCAGACTATGTAACCAGTTCGTTTCCTTGATATAATAGATATGTGTAAGATTTTTCAGTGGTGGGGAACTTATCGTTCCAAGTTCAAATACCTGGTCTGTTGATTCTAAAATTTAGTAAAATTCAATTCTTTTATATAAGGTGTTTGGAAGTGGTGACACTTGTACAGTGGATACCCGTACGGCGTGCTTGATTAATACAGAACTCACAACCACACTCAAGGTCAGCTACAGTCCGTTCCACAGTATCGTAGTTTTTTTTTTTTGGGGGGGGGGGGTTAGTGTGTCTAGAGAAGCGAGTGATTCACGTTCAGTAAATATTTTCACACTATTCAGGTAGCTTCTGTGAGTAACCGATTATAAAGAATGGAATGAAAAAAAAATACAATCTAGCACGCTGGTAAATTTATTGCAAACTAGAAATCACGCGCCGTTTACAGTGCCACACGAACAAACAAGGGCCACAAATGAATATAATTGATCGACTTTTTTCTCTCTATGATTTAATTCACAATTCATCCACCGTTTTCAGACATTATCTATGAGAATCTTTGAAAATTATTAAGAATCTTGAAGTCAAGTGCTTAATACAACGTGACCGTAGTGAAACATACAAGGACAGTGCCAGGAGTGCAAAGTTCAAATCCATCTTGACAAAGCTCCAGTTTCTAGTTTCACTCTAAAACATTTACAGCAAGATCTCGTTAATCATTACCATAACAAAGAACCTTGCTTTTTTTTTCTTTTTTTCTTTTTTAAATCAAAAACAAAACGGAACTACCATGAACAAAAATTTATTTTCTAGAACATTCACTCTGTAGCACAAGATACCAAGTTTCTGCTTCCCAACCTACTACAACATCATCGTTAACTCCAATGTAAAAAGATATATTGTTTCATTGATTACCGTACATTCATTAATCCTTATCCTCGTGTTGCCTTCGGGCCTTGATAAATGGTGAGTCCTTTGTACAAAAAATATATCAATACTCATAAATTTTTTTGTGTGCATTGATATTCATATTAAAAGAGTCCTTTTTTTCTATTTAAAAAATAAAATACAACTTTGTTATACATGGCTCGTTGAATTGCATCCATCTGCAAACGATCTAGTCTATTTGTATATTGTTTTAAATTTTCAGTTTAATTAATTTTTATTAATTCCCTATTCGTTTTTTTCGGGTTTTCTTATGGGATGATCATCTTTAGTTAGTTATGTGTGATTAGATCCATGCGGATATTCTGCGTGATTTGTACTTGTAACATTTGCGTAAAAAAGGTTATAGTGAACACAAAACTCTCCCTCTCATATATATATATATATATATATATATATGTATGTATATATATATATATATATATAAGCTGAATGTATGTGTGTGCGTATGTGTGTGTGTGTCTGGTCACGAATAGGCTCCTATATGGTTGACTATTTTAAAAAAACTGATTACATATAATGATTGAAGATGTATCGAGACAGGAATGGGTATGTTTGATCTGGCAGAACGGTGGTTCATTAAAATTGTGGGGTCTGCGTTCGCGCCTGGTCCAAAAAGTATGGAAATAAAAAATTTAAAAAAAGTTTACAAGTGTTTTTTGATATAGATGTACATAAAAATACTTTGATAAGTATGGTTTAACTTAAATAGGGATGGTATAATAAAATTGTGGGGTCTGCGTTCGCGCCTGGCCTCCTTAGAATGAAAATAGACACAAACTTTAATAAAGACTGTTCATATCTATCTGCGTAAGTATACTTTGATAATTATGTTTTAGTTTGAAGAAATATGGTATAATAAAATTATGGGGTGTTCGTTCGCACCTGACCTCCATAGAATGGAAATATGTCACAAAGTTTAACAAGGTTTTTTTAATATAGATCCACAGAATATTGTGATAAGTGTTTCAGTGTGAACAGGTATGGTATAATAAATTATGGGGTTTATCTATTTTATTTTTACTTTCATCATATTTTGCTTTAGTTTTGATACCCCCAAATTCGAAGCTATCTCTTTACAACCCTTCCTATTCATAACCTATCATACTTTCATAAATCAGAGTCCATTTTCTGTAGGCTTTTTTTAAACCCAGTATACGACGGGTACTTTTGCTAGTATATATATATATATATATATATATATATATATATATATATATATATATATATATATATATATAGGGTATTCAAACACATACGAAAGTTTATATTTGGATTTTAGCTGGGGGAAATCAGTGCAAAAGTGTGAAAAAAATGGAATTTGCCAGGTGAAGGTTGAACAACGGCATTACGAATATGTATGCGTAACGCAATAGCTATTGGTCCATGCTTTACTTTTTAGCCAGGTCAAAGAAAAAGGTAGATCGTAAGAAAAGTTTTGGTTTCGATTCTCGGTGGTGGCGTACGAGCTTTTTTTTTTTTTTTTTTTTTTACTTTTTAAATCATTACTCTCTATTGAGTACAATATAATATAATAATAAATACGAAATCTGCATCAATCAAAATATATATTTTACGACCGGGCAATGTCGAGTGTACTGCTTATATATATAACTTTGTCGACACGTCTTCTCGAAAAATCAAGTCTTCTTTAGTAGTACTGTTTACTCCACCCTCTGTCTGATTCTTTCGTCGCGGAAAGTATTACCCATAAAATATCCGTTAACAAAGAGCCAGTACAGATGTGACACATCAGTGCCGAAGAAATTTATAACATAACTTTTATCTGGCTAATCTTGTAAATATCATATTCTAGATATATGATCAGGAGAAAACCAATATCCTCAAGAGGATCAAGCCGGTTAATTAAAAAGCTTATTTATACGAATTAGCTTAACTAGCTTTTCTATAAAAAAGGATACTAATATTCGCACACATATGGAAGCGGTACTTTCCTCTGTAATTTTACCGAAAAAGTCGATGCATCAAAAATGAGGGATCGATTTACTGGAACATTGTATTAGAAACGGAGCAACCCTGGAAAAAAATGTTACATATTGAAGGTTTCTGTATTTTTTTATAAGCTGGTAGATTTGTGCCCATTCGATAATAACCCGTTAAAAAAAAAAAAAAAAAAAAAATGAAAAAAAAAAAAGACGAAAATAAGATTACATTGAGGGGTACCCCTTCTTTACGTGCGCCTTATTCATGTTAATATTATTATTATTATTAATCTTACTGAATAACTGTATCGCGATCAACCGTTTTTTTTTTTTTTTAACTAAACAGAAAAGATTAAATATTTCCAAGCTAAAATATTGCGCTTTGATCGAGTAAGATAAAACGATAAAGCTAAAGGATTTATTTGTAGGAAACTTTTCCCGGACCAAAGAAAGACATTTATAATCTGTGTTGGTGCCACATAAAACGAAAGATGCTTATCGTTTAAAAATAAATCTGAAACAAATTATGGATTATTTTTATTTAAAGATTCGCATTGTGTGAAGCGGTGCAAATCTGATTCCTTCGACAACAAAATACCGGCTAGAATAGACAACAATAATAGATTGTTTGCTGGTACAGAATTCGATGGAACTATGTCTAACGGTGCCCAAATAGTTGACCAATTCTCGCGATAGGCACATCTCTCTCTCACACACACACACACAGAGATACTATTTTAGTCTATCACAATGCTTCACAGTGGCTAGACATGCGAATGTTCTGGGCTGGAATTAAAACTTGATCGTGTATTTGCAAAAGGACAGTTTTATCCATTGCGCCATCGGCACCAGCAAGAAATAGGAGTCTTAATGATTATTAGTGCTATGACAACAGCATATTCTTTTGATCGTTTTGACTCTAGTATATATCCAACACAGACCCAATCAACCGAGAACCACATCACTACATAAAAACATAAGATATCAATGGATATATACCTGAGAATCAAAACAAAGAAAAGAATATGCTGTTGTCATAGCCCTACTGATTATATATAAATAACAGTCCTAGAGTGCTCCATTCCTTATTTTTTTTCTAAATAGATTTACATTATCGCCATTGACTTCTAGCAAGGGATAATTTGATGATACATAATTCCAAGGAGTTGCCGTATGATAAAAAACAGTCGATAAACAGACTTGTATTCCCACGCGTATACCCCCTTTAAGTACTCATTCGATCTAACACACACAACCACAGTGAAAGTCAGCCATAGTTCGTTTCGCTGTATCGCAGTTTTTCAATGTGGCTAAAGAAGCGAGAGGTTCAACCAGAAATGTAAACTTAGTCGCTTGTATTCAGAAAGATAAGTTTTTTTTTTTTTTTCACTGCACTCACATCACAAGCAATTAATATAAATTTTACCGTTACACATCCCATTTTTAGATGAGGGTTGATAGCTTGTATTTGTTTTTATTATTTAGACTATAATTCTCATCTTGAATCTTAAACGAATCATCAGATATCTTTGACACATTAATACAGTAATTGTCATTTCAAATTGACATTTGTTGTGTATTGATTAACAAATACCGATTAATCGGGAATCTGACAAGTTGCTTATCGCCGCATCCTTATATATACATATATATATATATATATATATATATATATATACACACACACACACACACACCCATAAGGATGTTTACTTTTACAAAATATGTTTTATATAAGCTATATACTATTTGAACAAGGTCTTTAAATGCTGGATAGTTCTCATTGCTAACATATAAACACAGAGGATTCACCCATAAAACAATGTTCGTGCAATCCTGGGGCGAAGAACAATGAATGTATAATTGTATATACATATAAACCTTTCACAAACTCACATTAGTTTCCGCGCATGCGCGAGTTTCTGTGTGGGTGTGTGTAGGGGGATATAAATTGAATGTCGTTTTGTGAAGCGCTTGTATATCACGTCGTTTTACTTATGTGCTATCGAGGCTTACCAAATGTGATTCTCGAATGCCAATAGCTATAGATAAAACGTTGCAACTACAATTAAACAGTGGGGAACCATGGGACTCGGCAACCGAAGAAACTCCTCGATGACAACAGATCATTCAGGAAACTTTACAGCTTCTCCAGCTGAGAAGTTAACCAGGATAAAACCTTAAACGTTCTCTTCAGCGAGCACATCCCTTCAATTTGCAATAAACTAGCGCCTACAAAAATGAATAAAATATTTCCTTGCTGGCTTCATGTATATATTATAATAATAAAATCGTATTCTTGTCTGTTCACAATTTGGTTAATGTATACAAGAGATACAGATTCACAAACAGATTTTAAGACTGAAAACGGACTCTTTATTTATTTGTTCCCCACTGAGCAAATTAGGCAGGAGGCCGTTTTTAATGTGGAGATAGGGGGAAGGAGGAGTGAAAGGGGGGTCCAGCTCCCGAGAGGAGGGAAGTGGGAGCTGGATTAGAAACTGTTGGTATGAAGGGTTGCCCCTTCAGTGACCAAGGTCAGATATGTGGGGTTACCCCCACATATGGTCTTTCCTAGTCATAGCTGGTCTGTGCTAGTCATAGTTTTGCAGTATCTGCTGGAACAGATGGTATTTATTTGCTCCCCCACCGAGCAAATTAGGCACAAGGCCAATTTTTAATGTGAGGAGTGAAGGGAGGGGGAAGGGAAAAAGGGGACCAGCTCCCGAGAGGTGGGAAATGGGAGCTGGTTAAAGGTCAGGCATGTGGGGTTGCCCCCACATCTGGTCTTTGCTAGTCATAGCTGGTCTTTGCTAGTCATAGCTTGCAGCATCTGCCGGAACAGATACTACACTTTGATCTTGTCGCCCGAACCCCCGAGGGGGTTTTGGGCAGTGACTGAAAACGGACTCTTACGTTTACTTTCGCAGGGGTTCTCTATATATTCAAAAGAAATCAACATTCAAGAAGTTATCTCATTTGCATATTACATTAAAGAAAATCTATTTTAATAATTAGCTCAGAATTTTTTTAAATAGAAATTAGTAATAGAACTGTTAAGTATTCTATTTAGAAATATTATAAAGTTTATTTTTAATTTAAGATACATTTAATTTAATATATTTTTTAATTGTTAGTATCACCAACATCAGCAGCGTTAAAAAAGGAAAGTTTTCATTAAACCTACGAGTTATTTCCCTTTAAGCTATGATATTTTATTTCCCTGTTGGAATAGCATGGACGAAGATGGCTGTGTAATGCTTCGAAAAATCCAAAATATGATAAACTTAGTCGTATGCAATATAAGATAAACCAAATATCCTAAATGCTCCGCCCGGCAATGTTTTTGACTTGATAAAGGCGAATATGTATAGCTAGTATATCTGTTCCACTTTTAGCCGGAGAGTAAAAGGATATAAGGATTACTACCTTTTCGATGTACGAGGGGCGTGCAATAAGTAATGCCCATGACCAACTTCCAGTTGTCTGATCTAGCTGAAATTTCGCATGTGCAAGGATTTATATCTCTACGGGTGATTTGGCAAATTACAGCTCTGAACTAATTGTGGTTTCTGTTTTATAGGTGTTTGAACTGAGTCAGGTGTGAAATGGAGCCTGTTGAATGTCGAGCAGTGATCCGGTCTTTGTATTTGAAAGGACGCACGCCACATGAGACTTTTGATGAAATGAAAGAAACTTATGGTGATAATGCCCCATCATATGACCTTGTAAAACGCTGGCATCGTGAATTCAAACATAGCCGGAAGTCTGTGAAAACAGCTCCCAGACCTGGTCGCCCTCTTCTGCCATTGATGGGGCATCTGTCCGTCAAGTTGAGGCTGCCATTTGGGAAGATCGGCGCATTACTATTCGCCACATAGCCCAAGATGTAAAGATTAGTACAGGGTCTGTGGAAACTATCATTTATGACCATTTGCATAAGGTGTCTTCCAGATGGATTCCCAGGTTGCTCACACCATTCCAGAAGCGAGAACATGTCGAGTGCTCGAGGATGAATTTGGAGATGTACCAAGAAGATGAGTCAAGGTTTTTCAAAAGACTGATTGCACAGGATGAAACCTGGGTCCATCACTATGATCCAGAGACCAAAGCCCAGCCAATGCAGTGGAAGCACTTGGACTCATCATCTCCAAAGAAGGCAATGGTGCAGCCCTCCACTGGCAAGATTATGCTCACAATCTTCTAGGACCAGGACGGAGTAGTGATGACAAAGGGTACCACAATTACAGGAGCCTATTATTATGCTTCACTTTGAAGGAAATTAAGGGAAGCTATCAAAATCAAGAGGCGGGGCAAGATCATCAAAGGTATCCTCCTCCTGTAGAACAACGCTCCGGTCCACAACAAAAACGGTCTCCAGAGCTGCATCAAACGATGGGAGAAATGCATAACTCTGGCTGGTTCCTATGTAGAGAAAGACTAATAACTGTGCCAAGTTTCGTTGCTCTACTGCCATCGAAAGGAATGTCCGGGGCATTACTTATTGCATGCTCCTCGTATAATAAAGTTAGGCAATCGCCCTCAAAGTTTTTTCCCTCCATACTTAAATCAGTAAAGCGTAGGCCAGTTCTGAAACGAGCATTTTCCTGTTGATTGCGGCACACCATCCTAGGCTTTGTATTCTCTTTGCGAATGGATTAGTTTATTGCTAATCGCCTGTGGCGCCTCTGTCGGGTAATACCGTCTGGTATATCCATGCATTTTTTTAATAGGTAAGGATACTCTACCACAGTGACCGCTAAATTTCCAATCCAATTTACTGAGTTTTGTGTCGCTTTTCTAACTCTGACAGAAATAAATACCATCTCCAACGAAATTTGCACCGCTCTGCAGACTCCAGATATCTCGACTAATAATCATAACACTGCTGTCAATGACGTAGTAACGGTTAATATCTACCATGTTTTTTTTTCTTCGATTCCGATTGGACAGTTGCGAATACACCCAATAACCCACTATCCCGGACTTTTTTCTTTCACATCACCACCTTGTTATCCAACCGGGAATCTATTCCACTCAACGACCCGACCAATCTCAAGATCATTTCGCTTGAAAGATACCGACCCTGAGAAACGCATTTGTCACGTGTAAACCAATCGTTTTCAAATGTCTAGTTATGAGGGGAGGGCGTTTAAAAGAAGCAGTAAGATTTGCTATTGTAGTATTTGTACACGCTAGAAGAAAATCAAGGCTTAAATGGGGAATTGGAAAGGAATAACACAAAAGAATAAAAAAAAATGTAAGAATAAGTAAAACTGTTGCTTGTCCGGATGAGGGAGGAGAGATGAGATGAAGAAACATGATTAAAGATTTGATAAGAGTAACAGAAAGGAAAGTGTCGATTTTTTTTTTTATTCCGGATGAAAATTCCCCTCTATGGATATAGATAGAATAGATTTACACACAGTAAGAATACATAAAAATTAAGCGAGGATTTGCCGGTTCCAGTCGAAGCAACGAACATCTTTACAAACGGTTAACGAAGCCGGTCCTTTTATTTTTGTTTTTCTTATATACAATTGTTTTTTCATGATATTTCATAATAAATTATATATATATATATATATATATATATATATATATATATATGTGTGTGTGTGTGTGTGTTTGCATGTACACATACATGTGATTATCCAGGAGTACTCAAAAAGCAAGATAATAAAATCTATAATCTAGATGGTAACGGAATGCAATTAGGTATGGGGAAAAGTGTTGCTTGGTTATTTTGAAAATTCCAAGGTTGTGAAGAAAAATTGAATTGAATATTTCATCGTTTTTATTTAAGATATGTGGATTTAAGTGTTACTGGTAAAAGCAATTCTATAATTTCTTTCGGTAAAATATTTAAACGGATTGAAAAAAGGAATATATCTAGAAAGGTTGCAGACCACTGTAGATTCCACCACGTTGACCATATAACGAATTAAAGCTTTTATCCACTTTCCAAACAAATGCATGCTGGAGAAAACCTCGTGAAATTCTCGTAATAAAAACGAGATTTGATCCGTCAATATGCCAACGGGACGTAATCCTTCTTCACCTATAACGGGAGACTAGCATGCTTCATTTACAGGCACCGAGCTGATATCTACTTTCATCGACATATCCTAACCCTGAGAACCATGTTTCTACCCACTTTCTTTAAGGTCTTGCAAAATAAAAGAAAATCCCCTTCTTTTATAGAAAACCATCACTCCCCAGATGGGGGAAACAAAAGGCAAGATAAAAAAAATAAAATAAAATGTGAGCTCTCAGTGCCATCGCTGTGAAGGCAGGAAAATAGCGAGACTTGGAAAGTTCAGGAAGTGTATTCGAAGACTCATACGGCTTCCCAGAGTGTGTCTGCCTTTGGAACTGCCAG